>NC_057803.1:703402860-703587450 GCF_018294505.1 Triticum aestivum
TTATCTTCAAAGAGCTCCGGCCCTCATGCTACATGCGTACGGGCAGGGGACCGGGCGAAGGACGTGGCCGCAGAGGGGGCCGCCGGGGTGGCCGATCAAACGCAGGCAGGGGAGGTAAAGAAACGCCGCAGGGCGAGCACCACAGAGGTAAGCAGAATGAACATGTTGCGCGGGAGGAGACAGAACTGGCGATGTGGACATGCTGGATCACAACAGAAAGCGTCATGACAGACAGGATGCTTTGGCTTTGGCTATCTCTACTATCTAAAAAAATCGTAAGGTTCCCTCTCCCCTCTTACGTCAATTCTTTCGTCTAACCTTCCGTCAACAAGTGCTCCCTCGCCTTCATCCGCCTATAATAAAAAGAAACACAATCAAGCATTGAGAAAAAATCGGGCGCTAGAATCAGGTGCAAGAAATTATAGGACGTAAAAATAGGACGCAATCTCAGGCTTTCTTTCCTCGTGTTTCGCTTCATACAAATCGGAGTCCCTCGGCGCCCCACCTCGCCTTCGTCCAACTTCGTCTGCCACCTACGCACGTCCTACGACGCCCCTTTCCTCGTGCGTTTTTTTTTTTGAGGGGATCCTCGTGCGTTGATAGATAAGAGTTGATTCAGTTACCATAATTTTGGGAACCAATCACCGTAATCGCATTTATTTATTTCCTGTCTCACCCTTTCTCTATTCTTTACCAGCGTCGCGGCGGTGGCTACAGGCGGGAGGAGCCTGGTGGCCGAATGGGCGAACGGTACGACCGGCTGAGACTAAGAGTCACCTCTCTCTCTCTCTCTCTTTCGTCCTCTCTCTGCAATGACGTGAGGAATCAGTCTGGGCCGACGATGGCGTCGGCGACGCGCCTGATGTCCACCAGTATCTTGAGGTCTTCCAGATCAGCGTCGACACTAGCATGCGATCGCCGCGCTGCCCGCGTCGTATCTAATGCCCTCGGCCGTGGCTACTCCAGTCTCCACATGACGCCCGCTTCGCTTGTCGCATACATGCTGGCTCGGCGGTGGCCGCAGCGTAGCGTGCACCCATAAGATGGAATACCTCCCAGCAACTCGCGTGATAGTTCGTCAACGACGGTGACGAACTGGATGATGACCTCCGCCAGGCTGATCATCGGAGCTCATGACACGTCACGTCCGGCGGGAAAGCTGGCAACGAGGCCCGTGACTGCCCTTCCGTTGACAGAAAGGCCTTCATCGTCGAGGTCGCCTCCGAGCACAGGATCCATGCGAGGTTGGGGCGTTCGGCATTGAGGACAGCGTGATTGGTTTGTCGCCTGTAACCCCAAATGACAAGCCCGGCGTGATCGATGAAGACTATTATGGAGGGGAGCTGCGCGTCCCCAAGCAACCACCACCTCGCTACGGCTCCAAATCAGGGAGTATCGCTTCCCGGCTAAAGAGACCACACCGCTGCCTGGAGCTGCCGGCAGGCTTCGCTTTTGTCGTGAGCGGATAGAGGCAAGGAGGGACAACAGTACGTATGCCATGCAAAGCAATCAATCTATTTGACAGACATTTGACTTTTTCATTCAGATAATCTAAGATTCTCTAGCTATATGTCTCATGGTGTACGTGATGCCTTCAATCCACATAGTACGTTTTACTGACATTTAGCTTTTTGATTGAGGGCCTGTCTCCAGCTACATATCTCTGTGTACGTGATACCTTTCTCTGAACATTGTTTTCACTATATACATAACCACCACTCAGGCCATTAGAAAAGAGAAGTTCTCATTACTCATTGTCTTTCTCGTGATTTCTGTTTGGGCCACCTACCACACATGCATATACACCATGTTTATCTATTGTAATTTGATGTTGTTTACATGCGACACAAAAGAGTTAAGAGTGCACTCGAGAAAAATTTGCTTTGCGGGTACACATTTGCTCAAGGACTGGTGTGTTGAACTTTCAACGATTTCGATTGGTCACTGAGATAATCTTTTCTCCTTTTGTTGATATATGCCTCAAAGAGATTCGTCTTTCCCTTTTTTGTGTTATGTTTTCAACGAGAAGAATTTCATACTTTTGTAGTGGCGCCATCCAAATATATATTACGAGTTTCTCAAAATAATCATTATGACATAAAATCATTATATATGCATATTGTTTCCTGTATTTTTTATGTGAGCGGAAGTTTTAGATTTGGGACCAGCTTATTGCATGATCACTAAGAAATTATTGTGTAGTTAATCATCTATATTTTATTGTGTCTGTGTAAACAAGAATTTTGTTGGTTATTTGGCCTCACAAAGGTTCTTTCTTGAACAGAGCTTCCTGTGCCCTGGCACCTGCTGAGAAAATCGACCAGCAAAGAACATGAACGAAGATGGTGATAAGACAGGAAGGAGCCGAGTATGCCGCATCCGGATATGATGGTTTCCCCTCTGTTCTCTTCCCTCTTTCTTCGTAAGTGAATGATTTTAGATTGTTGGGCATTATTCAATTGCTATACGTGTGAAGAAGTTGTACTAAACTATAGTAGTAGTAAATTACTTCATCAGATTGAGTGAATTGTGCATCAGATTATTGCTATACGTTTTTTCATCTTGTAGTAGTAAATTATTCAATTGCTATACGTTTTTTCATCTTGTATTCCGCTACTAGGAATTTTCTATCCTAATTACTTCATCAGATTCTGTTCACTTTTTGAAGTTTTAGTTTGTGCAAGAAAAGGCACCAAGAGCACGTGACTCCGATTGAAGATTCACACAATAAACAGCCAGAAGTAGTGCACACTGTTTATCATCTAAGATCGTACTCATGATGATGTTGCACATGAGAAAGTAAAGAGTAAAGGCTGATCATGCTGATAATGTTGACCAGATTTAGATGGTGAAACAGTTGGGACTTGGGAGTACAAGCTCAAGCCATTGAGATAGTTCAAGGTATACACTGTCCAGGTTTCCATGCATTCCAGACTGTTGATATACATACACTGAAGTTTAGATTAAATAAACAGTTGGGACTTGGGAGTAGAAGCTTGGTGATGATTACAAATCTTCTAGACAAGATTATGTATGTGTTGGCATTTGAATAAAATAAACATGCATGGACTCTCTAAAGTTTGATTCATCATCTTGAGGTCTGGGCAAAAGCACAACTTTGTTTAAATGGAAACTACATGGCCCGGGTTTTCTTTTAGTGTTTTATATCAATTAAATGGAAATACATCTGCACAATGATTGGTTGCTACTACAAGGAATGTGTTAATTAATGTGCAGTGGAATGGGATTAGGCCTCACAATTTACAAACAACTCAGAAAATTGAGGTAACGAAAGTATGTGTCACACTTGGATATGTGCTTGGAAAGAAAACGAATCATTGAAATGCTTCTGCCGCCCAAAGGAGGCCTACCTGCATTTCCATCAAAGGGAAATGGTCCGAAATATGAGGGTTTTATCACCGACTATTGTAACTATTGTGTGTATAAAAGTGAGAGATGTGCCTCTCATTATGGTCCATATTTGCTCGCGGGTAAATGTTTAACTATTGTGTGTATAAAAAATTAGCGAAACATCTCTCATTACCTCCCATATTTGCTATCAGGCTAATGTTTCTAGACAGGGTGCTATTTGGTAAAACACACGAGGATAAGGTATATGTTTGACATGTTTAGGATCGAGCCACTAGAACATTTATGTTCCCGTTGCAACGCACGGGCAATTACCTAGTTTCAGGAAAAGGGAACAATGCACATCGATTCATGCCATCGGGAGGTGAAAACTCGGCGGTGGTGCCGTTCGATCTCTTCTTGACCCAACGATTGATCTCTTAAATTTTTTTACCGGCCCAAAGAAGCCTAGCCAGCGAGCGCACGGCATCGAACCAGCCCATAGAAGCCCAGCCAGTGTAGCGCGATGTGAGACAAAGCCCAGACGACCTGTATAGGTCTCTTTTTTTGCTTCGTCCTACGTCCGTACTTCATACATCGCTCTGCGAGAGCAACTAATTAACGAGCACTTTTTTGGAAGCCTCGCAACGATCAGCGCCACTTGGCGCGCTATCAGCTGCCCGCCACGTGTCGCGTTCTAGACTCTCCCTTCGGATTTTGTTTTTCTATTTTGGCGCACGTGTTTTCCGCTTCTTAAATGTTTTTTTTTCTTTTTTTCGACTATTCGGTTTTTCACCGGTTTTCCTAAACTTTTGAAAAAAATATATAAAAAATCGCGAAGAAACACGTTTTTTTTCCTTTCGCGAGAGCACGGTTTAGTTTTGCGAGAGTCATGGCCGTGCCTCTTGGAAAAGGAAAAAAACTTGTTTTCTATTTTTTCCTTCCGCGAAAGGCACAGTTTTGCTTCCGAGAGAGGCACGGTTGTGCTTTCGCAAGAGTTACAGTCGTGCCTCTTGAAAACGGAAAAACATGTTTCTATTTTTTTTCTTCCGCGAGAGGTACGGCCGTGCCTCTTGGAAACAAAAAAAACATTTTTTCGGTTTTTTTCTTTCACGAGCGGCACGGTTTTGCTCCCGCTAGAGGCATGGTTGTGTTTTCGCGAGAGGCACGGCGTGCCTCTTTTTTTTCCTTCCGCGAGAGGCACAGTTTTTCTTCTACGAGAGGCACGGCGTGCCTCTTTCGGAAATGAAAAAACCCGTTCTCCCGTTTTAATTTTTTCGTCCGGTTTTTTTCATGAACAAAAGTTTATTAAGACATGTCAACAAGGGATCTAGTTTTGAATATCTAGACGCGAGGAATCCAAAAGTGAAACCGGTTCGAGATTTGGACACACGGTTAATAAAGAGATAAAACGTTTTAAATAAACGAATCTACGAAAAAAGGGAAAACTTCCGGGTTGCGACAAGTGGCGCACATGCAACGCGCCACTTGTCGCAACCCGGGAGTTGGGTGATTTTTACAACGAGTACACCTTAACTAGTGATTTCGTCGTTCCACAAGCTCAATTGGTTTGGCTTCGGTTTTCTAATTAAGAAAGCTGATCTGATTTCATGTTAAAAGGCCCAACAGCAGGCCGACGCCCAACCCACGAGCCGACGGAGCAAAAACACCCTGTCTCTCTCTTCTAACCCTAGCCGCTCCTGTCGCCAGCGGCGCTCACCACGAACCGAGCTCCAAGCAACACGGCGCCAGGCGCAAGAGGACTACAATACTCGACATCTCGACGGTGATGCTCAGCGTAGACACCACGACCGCGCTCAACATCTTCTAACGCGGATCAATCAATGCGATGGGGCGCATATATCGAATCGTCATCGAAGTGTTCGAGCTCGACGGTCGTACCATCTCGGGCGCCATCGAGCCTGAGTCGCTCGCCAGGGCCCTCTTCTCATGGGAGGCCGAGATCTCTACCTCCGGGATAAGGTTGCCGTCTTGGAGGCCATGCCGGTGGACGCCATGCCACTGGAGCGCTGCTTGACTTGTCATTGTTGAAAGAGGCTAATGTTGAGGAGAGCCTCTAGGCGATGACAATGCGTCCATGGCAGTGCAGAAGCTCACAAACGTAAAGCTATGGACTAGTATGAAACGTACATGTTGTTGGCCTTTAGTGTGTGCTAACTAAGATCAGAGACGCATATCTTTTCTCTACTTCCTGGACAATCAAAACTGCATTGGATACAAAAAGAAGCAATGACAATTGACATGGCTGCTCCTTGGAGGTATAAAGGTGTGATGCATTTACATGCAACATAGTACGTCAAGCAGCGGTCAGGTAAGTCAAATCATTACATATTTTTTAGGAACTAGCAAAATGCACGTGCTGGAGAGAAAAAATACCACACACGCTTTATTTATAAAAAAAGGTCTATAATATGAGAATTTGTAGCTACGGCCCAAAAAAGATGCTCTTAACCTATAAAAGTGCAGTTTAAGATTCTACAGGTGTTTTATTTCAACATGGCTTACATGTAGATTTAATTCGTACAAAGGAACGGGCAAGTGATATGTATTTATTCATGTCATGCTCGGAATGGGGTGTTGTTACGGGTGAGTAAAGAAAAACGACAAAACAAACGAAGACATATTAGCACACTACGGAGACATATGTGCATCAATGGCAGTTTTCAGTTTAAGAATCAACAACCTAGGGTAACTCTTGAACACTGTTTTTCACATGCATATTTCTTAAATACATGAAGAGTTGTTAAAGGGTTGTTAAAAAGATATAGGATTTTTTAATCAGAAAAAGAGTTTTTTTATCTGGAAAAGAACATTTTTGTATGGTCTCTTGTGGACGCATGTACTTGCGCCCCTATTTCATCATTATTTCTTGCCATACATGTCATAGGTATTGGTCCCTGTTTCATCACTATTTATATCATATCAAACTTGTCTTTTTTTTTTGTCATGCATGCCCTTATTTTTTGGGTGTCTCTAGCAAATTTATCTTTAATTTCATGTCCGATCCTGATTTTGCTGAGGTGTTCATCCCCAATCTGAATTAGTACCGGTTTGAAAAAAGATGGATAATGCATTGTTGATTAACATTGTAGCCTAGAAAGTATTTTTTTGAAATTGTTAACAGGTAAAATTACATCATATTCAGATTCTACATATTATTTTAATCAAATTTCATGTATAACATGTTAAATTTGAAGTTACGATTTAAAAGATACGAGGATTTTTTAAAACATTTGATTGTCAAAAACATTAGGGGGTTTTCTATAAAAATAAAATGTCCCTTCTGCTGATTGGGTGATGATCATAATGGATGCAACTTTTATTAGCGATAGTAGAATGGGAGGGTGGGGATGTATTGCTCTGGACGCGTCCGGTGATGTCTTGTTTGCTGCAGCGGGCATGCTAACCAATATTTCTAAACCTCTGCAGGTGGAAACAATGGCCCTTTTGAAAGCATTACATTTGACGGAGGATTTTGGAATGGGACGAGTTATATTCAGTACAAACTACCTGACCCTAAGTTAAGCTATCGGCTCAACTTATGCGGATCGTGCAAGACTGGGGACCCTATTCCGAGAGACAAAGTTCCTGCTCCATATGGGTTTTATTGAGTACAAGGTTGTTTTTTATCCCCGTGAGTGTAATGTGCCGGCAGACTTGCTTGCTGGTCATGGTGTGAGGCTAGAACCAGGAAGCCACCGTGGTTGGCTCACTGGCTTGTCCTCTGATGTAATGGGCGATGTGGCCGTCGATTTGGTTTAGCCCACTAGCTAATGAAATGCATGGTGTTCCACGTCAAAGAAAAAGTATAGAGTTAGATATAAACCACGCCGCGGTGTCCACTAGCGTGCGCGTCTAGGTCGAGTCCGTATTCGTGTTCGTGTCCGTGGCGGGTGTGCCGTGAGTATGTGCTTGCGTGTGTGTAGGTCTAGACCGGACGCTGGTGCGTGGCCACGTCCGTGCTCGAGTTCGAGTCGCAGTCATTGGCTTTGGCGTCCGTAGCGTGGTCGTAGTTAGTTGTGTGCTGGACGGGACGTGCATCCAGGGCTTCGTTGGGTGCCAGCCGAGTCATACGGGTGATTTGGCGGATCATGCAAGTCATCTAGGAGGTTCGGCACTTAGGCGATTTTATTCATTCATAGACCGTACATAATCCGAGTGCACAACTGCACTTAGGAATACAGGGGTAGTAAAAAAGGTCATACTGCTCCTCTCAGCAGTAACACCATGCCTAGCCAAAACATGAGCTGCTTCCTTGGCTTCTCTTCCATTGTACTGAATCTCTACCCCTGGAAAAGCGAGAGATATGAGGACATCTATCTGAAGACAGGGCCACTCACCGAACAGTGTATCCCGGCGTTTCAGTCATCTACTACTGGTTTGCAATCTGATATGATCTCCACCCTAGGCCATCCTCTGTCCATAGCTAGCAGCATAGCATCTCTGCACCCCATTGCTTCGCACACATATGGATCAGTGAGCCCCTCATATGAGACATATCTCCCTACCTGCAACTCTCCTTTGTGATTTCTTGCCACTACCGCCGTCCCAGCTCTGTGTACCATAGCATCAGTTGCAGCATCCACATTTTGCTTCAGCACACCTTTTGCCGAGGCCTTCCACCTTTCTTTCTGCCGCTGTACGACCTTGTCGTTGGCTGGTATATTCAGAGCTCTCAGGTGCTCCTGTATTAGCTCCATAGACTTGATCGGCTGGTACTGCCGCTCCCCATGAGTGTACTTGTTGCGGTCGCTCCATATTGCCCACATCACCGAGATTACAACGGCTGCATCCTCCTTTGCGATGAAGCTGGGGTCGAGGAGATCCCTTGTCCAAGTCAGATGTAGCATCGTAGGGAGGTTACAGCCCAAAAATCTGAGTGCCTCTGCCCAGAACACTTGTGCATGTGTACAGGTAACCAAAGAATGAAACAATGTCTCATCCTCATGTCCACACACTGCCCAAATCACATCCTCGCCAATATGTCTCCTTGCGAGCTCCGCCTTGGCAGGTAGGAACCCTTTCATCACCCTCAACCAGAAGATTCGAAATTTGGGTTGAACATTCAGCTTCCATAGATGTTTCCAACTTTCTTCCTCTCCTGATGAACTGCCCGCCAAGCTGTGGCCTTCGTCCTGTCTCTGTTTTAGCACTTGGTAAGCCGATCTGACAGAGAAGACGCCAGATCGCTCCCAAGCCCAAGCCCAAAAATCATCTTCGTTTGTCCTCGTTCTCGGCAAGTTCAAAATCGCGCCGACGTCCGACCTCAAAAATAGTTTCTGTAGCAGCTCCGTGTTCCACTGCCCTTTCTCCTCGTGCAACAAGTCAGAAACTAGCTGCACAGGTTCATTAGACAACCTGCAGATCGGCTTCATTGAGGTCGTTCCATCTATCCATTGATCATGCCAGATCTCAGTTGTTTGTCCGTTCCCCACCCGGCGGATCAGTCCTTGTTTGAGGACCTCCCGTCCTTGTAAAATCACCCGCCAAGTGCGAGATGAACTGGCCGGACACCCAGCCTGAAGGAAGTTCCCATCTGGGTAGTAGCGGCCTCGCAAGACCCTTGCACATAAACTTTCTGGGTCTACCAGCAGTCACCAAGCTTGATTGGCTAACATTGCGTCATTAAAGAGCTCCAGGTCACGGAAACCTAGCCCCCCCCCTTAGACTTCGGGATTGCTATCTTCGGCCATGCTTGCCAATGCATACCTTTCTTGTCTAGAGATCCTGCCCAAAATTATTGTCATAATTCTACTGCACAAGCCTTTAGTGAGTTTGAAACAAGTCATAGAGAAGGCCGGTAGTGCTTGGACCACTGATTTGATATGCACCTCTTTCCCGGCACTCGATGCTTTCCGGAAATCCCATCCTTGAACCCTTGACCTTGCCGCCTCAACAATATGCTCAAAATTCTGATCTGTTATCCTTCCTGCTGCGGTTGGCAAGCCCAAATATTTCTCCGAGAGGGCCTCTCTCTGAATCTGCACTACATTCTTAACCCCTCTCTTCGTCGATGCCCCACACTTAGGGCTGAAGAAAACTGAAATTTTGTGTTTATTAGCACTTTGGCCTGAGCCAAGGCTATAGGCAGTCAAAATCTCGTTGAGACGTACTGCACTTCTGCTATCTGCCTTCATGAATACCAAGCAATCATCCGCAAATAGCAGGTGTGAAATCCACGGGGACCTCATTCCTGCTCTAATGCCTCTGTCAATCCATCCCCCGTCATAGTTTTTCAACATACATGATAGGCCCTCCCCGCAAAGCAGCAACAGGTAAGGGGACACTGGGTAACCTTGTCGCAGGCCTCTCGACGGGTGGAAAGGAGGTAGGAGCTCCCCATTAACTTTGACCTGGAAGGATACAGAATTGACACATTTCATCACCAAAGAAATCCAATCCTCAGAGAAACCGAGTTGGACCATGATGCCTTGTAGATAGTCCCACTCGACTCGATCATATGCTTTCATCATATCGATCTTAACTGCACACCATCCCTGCTTCCCTTTCTTCCTCTTCATTGCGTGGACACACTCATATGCAGTCAGGATATTATTAGTTATGAGCCGTCCTGGCATAAAGGCGCTTTGCTCTTCAGAGATGATTTCATCTAAAATCTCATGAAGACGGTTAGCCAAAACTTTTGAACACATCTTATAAATAACATTACACAAGGAGATGGGTCTGCGTTGAGTAATGTTTTGAGGATTTTTAACCTTTGGTATTAGAAAAATCATAGTCCTGTTTACCGACTCCGGCATTTGTCCCCCATCCACGAAATTGAGGACTGCAACAGTCACATCCTCCCTGATCAGGTGCCAATGCTGTTGGTAGAAACCTCCATTGAAACCATCCTCTCCCGGAGCCTTCGGAGGCGCCATTCCAAATAGCGCTGCCTTCACTTATTCCGCTTTGAACGGCCTCGTCAGCCGCTCGTTCATCTGCTCAGTTACCTTAGCCGGTAAATGATGCAGCACCTCATCTATAACCAATTCTTCCTGGGAAGTATAGAGATTGGTATAGAAATTCTGGACCTCTACATGGATGGCCTCCTTGCTTTCACAGACATGTCCACTGGAGTCCACTAGCGCCGAGATCCTATTGCGCGCACGTCTAGCAGTAGACTGCGCATGAAAGAACTCAGCATTCCGATCTCCCGCACGCAGCCAGTTGACCCGGGATCTTTGCTTCGCCATTATTTCCTCTCTCAGTAAAAGCTCATTCAGCAGCCTGGCAAGATCCTTCTCCCGCTGAGATGATCCCCTGTACAGGGAATTACTCTTCTCCCTCTCAAATTCCTTTCATAGCTTCTTCAGTTTCCTTCTGATGTTGACAAACTTCTTTGCTTTCCAGTCAGTGAGGTGTCCTTGCATGTGTACCAGATTTCTTTGGAGATCCCCGAGGGAAAAGTTCCCCGTCCCATGCATCCAGCCACTCTCCACCGCGGATACGTAAGATTCTTCCCGATGCCACGCGTCCTCGTACATAAACCGATGCGGTCCCACCCCGTCATCCGCATCTAATTTCTTAATGCGGGCTGTAACTAAGCAATGGTCTGATCTTGGGGACGGCACATGCCTAACTCTGGTTGCTTCGTACAAGCTCAAAAATGCTGGGTTAACAAGAAACCGATCCAGTCTTACTTTCACATTAGCATCATCATCTTGTCTATTATCCCACGTGTAAGGAATACCTGTGAAACCCAAGTCATGGAATTCACAATCCGCTATCACCTCGCGGAAGCCTACCATCGTTCACTCTGCTCTATCATGTGACCCAAAATACTCACTATTATCAGTGATCTCATTGAAGTCTCCACCACAGAGCCACGGCAAAGAGCTTTGCGCATTCAACTGCCTCAACCGTTCCCAACTTTGGGATCTCTCACTTCGACGGGCTTTAGCATAGAATCCAGTAAAACGCCATGTCTTGCAATCCAACCCCACATTCTCTACGTTTACATCAATATGCTGATCTGAATAGTTGTTCAAAGTTACATCCACTTCATGCGACCAAAATAAGGCCAATCCGCCACTTAAGCCAGAACTGCTTACGGGCACACACCCAGCAAAACCCAAACGGTTTGTTAAATCTGTCACTCTAGAACCCTCGATCTTTGTTTCAGAGATAAAGACCAAGGCGGGCACTTGCACTCTCACCAGATGGTGGAGTTCTCGAACTGTCTCCGGGTTCCCAAGCCCGCGACAGTTCCACACAAAGAAATTCATTGATCCTGGCGGGGCTGTCCAACAGCAGCCACCTCCTTTGACAAGCTATTTTCCCCCTCTGCTCTCATCTTCTTTGAATCTCTGTTGTCTGACTATGACTCGCTCGATAAGTCCTCATCATTTGTTCTCTTCTTGATTAATGTCTCCTGATCAACAAGCATAAGGGGCATATTACCTGACCCTCCTACTCCACTCTGCCCATCCATGTTCACCCTTCGGTACACCTGGTTCCTTCCTTGCACCTGACCTCTCCCTCTATGAGTCGGGCCTCCACGTCATGTAGGAGGTTGGGCAGTCCGGTGCCTGCACCTGCCCAGCTATCTCCCGTGGACTGCATATTGTTTGTTAGTGCGTGCTCGGTTTGTGCTAGAGAAACAAGGAAAGCCCTTTGGCGGCAAGGCCTATGTCGCGACAAAGATCGAGTCGCCTTTGTGTTGAGTGCTTCTTCTTCTATCACCATTCATGCGAGACCGAGAGAGATCGTCTAGAGTTTGTCCCAACAATTGGTATACAGAACTTGGTCGTCCTGGGAATCGTTCCCCTTGCCAGAGGCGTGCCCGCGGGTGCGCGGTGAAGCTCTGGGATGCGTGTCAGTCTGTGGAGGTGCGCGACACTGTGGCTGTCTTGGTGACGTGGAGGAGGAGGTCTAGCTCCGACCGTGGCGACGATGATGAGGGGAGCTGCAACAACTCCGGCGACGGCAAGCCAAGTCGTGGTTTAGGGGGAGTATGTTAGGAATAAACCACGTTGTAGTGTGAGGTCGAGTCCCTATCTGTGGCCGTGGCGGGTGTGCCGAGAGTACGTGTGTGCGTGTGTGTCTAGGCCTAGACCGGACGCTGGTGCCTGCCGCCTTCGTGCTCGAGTTCGAGTCGCAGTCCATTGGTGGCACCGTCCTTAGCATGGTCGTAGTTAGTTGTGTGCTGGACGTGCATGCATGGCTCCATTGTGGGTCAGCCGAGTCATACGCGTGAGTTGGCGGGCCAGGCGCGCCAGAGTAGGAGGTTGGGCAGGTGCCAGCTATAAATCTCCCGTGGACTGCTCTTCCCGCTTGTTGAGTATATATTTTGTATTGCATGTGTATTGGAGTTGTGGCCCACCTCCTAGTCTTGTATAGTTGAGGCAGAGGCCTTCCCTTATATTATACTAGGAAATATGCCCGTGCGCTGCAACGGAAGAACAAACCACGCAAGACTTGTGTAGACATGGTTGTAATCTCAAGGAATTGATAGATTTTGCTTGACCTATGTTTATGAATCATGCACATTGCCTTTATCCATCCAATACATGTTTGTTTCATGACCTAACACTAGTAGAAAACAGGGCTACCGTTCGGGCCTGGCCAGCCCATTAGTCCCGGTTCTTCAAGAACCGGGACCCATGGGGGTATTAGACCCGGTTCGTGAGCCCAGGGGCCGGCCGGGGCCTCGTGGGCATTGGCCTTGGTTCGTGTGGAACCATTTGTCCCGGTTCAAGCCACGAACCGGGACCAATGGTCCTCGCTCCTGGCCCACAACCATTGGTCCCGGTTCGTGGCTTGAACCGGGATAGAAGGTGGTGCTTTAGTCCTGGTTCATGCCATGAACTGGGACAAATAACTTGCCTATATATACCCACCGCTGCGGCAGAGCACTCCAGTGCTCTATTTTTTCAATCCGGCGAGGAGAGGGCATTTGGGTGTTCTAGTTCACCTCCTATGCACATGAGGTGTTCAATGAAATGCCTGAGCCACACTAGTTAAGCTTTCTCCTCTCGAAGCTCGACCTCGGAGCTCCATTTTTTTCGAGATTTGTCTAGATTTAGCTGTCCGTCACACCCCGTCCCCGTTTTCACCGTCGTTGATCGCCCACGCCGATCTCGTCACCGGCACCACCGTGGTGAGCCTCTTGTTCTTATCTTCTTTCTGATACTTGGTCTGATTTTCTTACTTTAGGTAGATATTTGTCTGATTTTCTTACTTTTGACACACATAATTATCTATAATGCACGCAGATGAACCGACAATGGATGTATGGTGACAGACACACCTCCGAGTACATTAAGGGCGTGCATAATTTTCTCAAATTGGCTGAGGCAAACAAGCAGAATGGTTTTATGTGTTGTCCATGCACTAAATGTGGCAATACAAAGTCTTACTCTAACCAGAAAATCCTTCACACCCACCTGCTTTACAAGGGTTTCATGCCACACTATAATGTTTGGACGAGGCATGGAGAAATAGGAGTTATGATGGAAGACGGCGAAGAAGAAGAGGACGATGAAAACTATGTGCCCCCTGAATACGGTGATGCTGCAACGGGGGGAGCTGCTGAAGATCAAGAGGAACCAGACGATGTGCCCGGTGATGCTGCAACGGGGGAAGCTGCTGAAGATCAAGAGGAACCATACAATGTGCCCGATGATGATCTTTGCCGGGTCATTGTCGATGCAAGGATGCAACACGAAAGTCAAAAGGAGAAGCTGAAGTTCGATCGCATGTTAGAGGATCATAAAAAAGGATTGTACCCCAATTGCGAAGATGGCAACACAAAGCTGGGTACCGTACTGGAATTGTTGCAGTGGAAGGCAGAGAATGTTGTGCCTGACAAAGGATTTGAGAAGCTACTGAAAATATTGAAGAGGAAGCTTCCAAAGGATAATGAATTGCCCGACAGTATGTATGCAACAAAGAAGGTCGTATGCCCTCTAGGATTGGAGGTGCAGAAGATACATGCATGCCCTAATGACTGCATCCTCTATCGCGGTGCGTATGAGGATTTGAACGCATTCCCGATATGCGGTGCATTGCGGTATAAGACCAGACGAGATGACCCTGGTGATGTTGACGGCGAGCCCCGCAGGAAGAGAGTTCCTACGAAGGTGATGCGGTATGCTCCTATAATATCACGGTTGAAACGACTGTTCAGAAAAAAAGAGCATGCCAAGTTGATGCGATGGCACAATGAGGACCTTAAGAAAGACAGGAAGTTGAGAGCACCCGCTGACGGGTCGAAGTGGAGAAAAATCGAGAGAGAGTACTGGGCTGAGTTTGCACATGACCCAAGGAACGTATGGTTTGGTTTAAGCACGGATGGCATTAATCCTTTCGGGGAGTAGAGCAGCAATCACAACACCTGGCCCATGACTCTATGTATGTATAACCTTCCTCCTTGGATGTGCATGAAGCGGAAGTTCATTATGATGTCAGTTCTCATCCAAGGCCCTAAGCAACCCGGCAACGACATTGATGTGTTTCTAAGGCCATTAGTTGAAGAACTTTTACAACTGTATAATGGAAACGGTGTACATGTGTGGGATGAGCACAGACAGGAGGAATTTATCTTGCACGCGTTGCTGTTTGTAACCATCAATGTTGGCCCGCTCTCAGTAAACTTTCAGGACAGACAAACAAGGGATACCACGCATGCACGCACTGTTTAGCTGACACCGAAAGTATATAGCTGGCAAGCTGCAGGAAGAATGTGTACCTGTGCCATCGTCAATTTCTTCCGACCAACCATCAATGTCGAAAGAAAGGCAAGCATTTCAAAGGCGAGGCAGATCACCGGAAGAAGCCCGTCATGTGTACCGGTGATTACGTACTTCCTATGGTCAATTATTTACACGTAATCTTTGGAAAGGGTCCCGGCGGACTAGCTGTTCCGAGTGACGCTGAGGAACACGCACCCATGTGGAAGAAGAAATCTATATTTTGGGACCTACCCTACTGGAAAGACCTAGAGGTCCGCTCTTCGATCGACATGATGCATGTGACGAAGAACCTTTGCGTGAACCTTCTAGGCTTCTTGGTCGTGTATGGGAAGACAAAAAATACAGCTGAGGCACGGAAGGACCTGCAACGTTTGCACGAAAAAGATGGCATGCCTCCAAAGCAGTATGAAGGTCCTGCCAGCTACGCTTTTACCAAAGAAAAGAAGGAAATCTTCTTTGAATGCCTACTTAGTATGAATGTCCCAACTAGCTTCTCGTCAAATATAAAGGGAATAATAAATATGGCAGAGAAAAAGTTTTAGAACCTAAAGTCTCATGACTGCCACGTGATTATGACGCAACTGCTTCCGATTGCATTAAGGGGGCTTCTACCGGAAAACGTCTGATTAGCCATTTTGAAGCTATGTGCATTCCTCAATCAATCTCTCAGAAGGTGATCGATCCAGAAATCATACCAAGGCTAAGGAGTGATGTGGTGCAATGTCTTGTCAGTTTCGAGCTGGTGTTCCCACCATCCTTCTTCAATATCATGACGCACGTCCTAGTTCATCTAGTTGACGAGATTGTCATTATGGGCCCCGTATTTCTACACAATATGTACCCCTTTGAGAGGTTCATGGGAGTCCTAAAGTAATATGTCCGTAACCGCGCTAGGCCAGAAGGAAGCATCTCCATGGACCATCAAACAGAGGATGTCATTGCATTTTGTGTTGACTTCATTCCTGGCCTTAAGAAGATAGGTCTCCCTGAATCGCGGTATGAGGGGAGAATGACTCGAAAAGGCATGCTTGGAGGGGACTCAATAATATGCAGGGACGGATATTCTTGGTCTCAAGCACACTACACAGTACTAATGAACTCTACCTTGGTGACCCCGTATGTCGATGAACACAAAAACAGTCTGCGCTCCAAACACCCGGAGCGGTGCGACGACTGGATTACAAGTGAACACATCAGGACTTTCAGCAGTTGGTTGGAAACACGTCTCAGAGGTGAGAACACTGTTTGTGCTGAGCTGTACTCGTTGTCCAGGGGACCATCTTCGAGTGTATTGACTTACTAAGGATACGAGATAAATGAGAATACATTTTACACGATCACCCAAGATCAAAAGAGCACCAACCAAAACAGCGGTGTCCGCTTTGATGCAGCAACCGAGAGGAGAAAGGGCACATATTATGGTTACATAGTGGACATATGGAAACTTGACTACGGAGTAGATTTTAAGTACCCTTTGTTTAAATGTAACTAGGTCAATCTGTCAGGAGGCGGGGTACAGGTAGACCAATAGTACGGAATGACAATAGTGGATCTGAACAATTTTGGGTACACTAACAAACCGTTCGTCCTAGCCAATGATGTGGCACAGGTTATCTATGTGAAGGACATGTCTACCAAACCGTGAAAAAGAAAAAATAAGGAAGCGAATACATCATACGATGAGACAAAGCGCCACATAGTTCTTTCAGGAAAAAGGGACATCGTGGGAGTGGAGGGCAAGACAGACATGTCCAAAGATTATGAAAAGTTTCATGAAATTCCTCCCTTCAAAGTCAAGACTGACCCAAGCATCCTGATAAATGATGAAGATTATCCATGGTTATGGCGCAATAAGTTAAGGACACAAGCGAAGAAAAAGTGAAGACTTTCTCCAAAAATATTATGATGATACCATGCCAACTTTCAACTTTTCGTAGTTCATTTGAAATGCCTTTTGTAACACACAAGTTTCCGTATGAAATCCTGATACTTCGAAAGAGATTGTCTGTTTTGTACATGAAGTGCATCCAGTTTTTGCCGTAACCCTCTCAACTTTCTTGCACATGCTATGTGGATAAAATGATGTAACCATGCAACTTCCAACCTTTTCAGAGTTCATTTGAAATGATTTTCAATTTCAAGGTCTTATAGCTAAAAAAACCAGTAAATGCTTTTTTTAAAAACTCTAATAGCAAAAGGAATCAACTAAAAAGCTTTTATAAACCTCTAGTATTTTTTAAACTAAAATTATATAAAATTTATGCAACTAAAATTATCAAAGTATTTTCTGTTCAAAACATGAAAAACAGAAATAATTATCATAAAGAATTTTTTGTTAGAAACTTTAGTAGAAAAAAGAATTGTCATAAAGATGTTTTTTTGATAGAAACTAAAATAACAAAATTTGTTTTTCAATATAAAATAGCAGGAAAAAGAATCACTCCAAATATATTTTTAGTTGCATAAAGATTATAATTATTCAAATATGGAAACTAATGGAGCAACAGAAAGATTATAATTATTCTGAGCTAAACGAAAAAAGAATAAAAAATAAAGAAAAAATCAATAGAAAATAAATAATTCAAAGCAAAAAATAAAACAAAAAAAATAAAAAAAGTGCCACCTAAAGGGCCACCACGGCCTGAATACAACTTGAAACCCAACAATGGGCCAGGATTCAGGCCCGCAATAGGCCCAATAGGCCCACAGGCACATATAGTGCGTTCAGGCCCGTAAGCCTGCATTTGAGAGGAGCTCGAGAGGGCAGCGGGACTGGGGCTTATAAACCACTCTCGAGCTCCCTCAGCTAACGAGGTGGGAGTAAACTTTCGTGCCGCGACGTGGGCAACACAAGGCCTTTAGTCCCGGTTGGTGGCACCAACCGGGACCAATGGCCTCTGCTTCCCGCCCTTTGGGCTGCTGAAAAGAGGCCTTTGGTCCCGGTTGGTGGCACCAACCGGGACTAAAGGGTGGCATTTGTCCCGGTTTGTGCCGCCAACTGGGACCAATGCTCTGCCTATATAAGCATCACTTGTGAAAATTTGGTTTAGTTCGTTCTTCCCCGCCCGACGCCGCCAGGCTGCCCGTCTCCACCTCACGGTAGTTATCGTCGCCCCGCACCGTCCCGCTCCGCCCCGACGACGTCCTGTGGCGCCCCGACGCCGTTGCCGCCCCCGCCCCACGCCCCGTGCCCCGCAACGCCACCGGCCCCTTCCCGTCGCCGCCCCGCCCCGCGCTGCACCTCACCGTCGACCGTCGCCGCACCGCCCCTCACGCACCGTCACCGTCGCCGTCGCCATCCCCTGCCCGTCGCCCTCGCCGCGCCCCTCACGCCGGCGCCATCCCATGAGAAATTTTCTTACTAATTTAATTTGATGTAATAGTTAATTTAGATGTGTAGTATAATTTAGATGTGTAGTTAATTGAGTTAGATTTTGTTAGATTTTTTTGTAGTTCATAGATTTTTTTGTTAGATGTGTAGTAATTTAGATGTGTAGTTCATCGATATTTTTTCAAATTGTGTTAGATTTTTTTTATGTTAATAGATTTTTTTGGAAATATTATTGTTGAATATGCATGTTTGTATGTTCATATATATGCAAAGATCGAATATTTCAATTTTTTATGATTTTTTTCTGTTCATAGAATTTTTATGATTTTTTTCTGTTGTAAGCGGCTGGGACTCTGGGCCACCGGGTACATCACTAGAAGAAATGAAGCAGAATCTCAGCAACATTTCTAAGGGGCTGGCCAAGTGGAGTAGAGATACATTCGGGTCTGTACGCAAGGAAATAAAGGCTCTGAAGCAGGCCTTGGAAGAGTTCAGAAACGACCCAGCAAGGATAGCACCCTCTCATGCCGAGCTCAAGATCAATGAACGTTTGATCGAGATGTATCACCGGGAGGAGATTATGTGGCGCCAAAGAGCACGAATAGAGTGGCTTTCTACGGGAGACAGGAACACTAAATTTTTTCATCTCCAAGCTAGTCTTCGCTGGAAGAAAAATATGATTAAGGCCTTCCAAAATTCCTTGGGAGTAATTGTTGATGACCCAGCAGAGTTGAATGCAATGGCTAATGATTTCTATCAACGGTTGTATTCTTCAGAGGGGATACAGAACACATGGAAGCTGTTTTAAACCATGTCCCACATAAGGTTACGCCTAAGATGAACGCCGCCCTATGTGCTCCAGATACTAATGAAGAGGTTAAAGTGGCTCTCTTCCAAATGTTCCCAACCAAAGCGCCAGGGCCAGATGGCTTCCCTGCCCATTTTTATCAGTGACACTAGCATATCTGTGGAGAAGAGGTAACCAAGATTATTCTGAGGATAGTCCGGGGGGGGGGGAGGAGAGTCCTGAATGTATCAATGACACGATCTTAGTGCTCATTCCCAAGGTAACAAATCCAATAATGTTAACTCAGTTTCGCCCTATTAGCTTGTGCAACGTCTTATATAAGATACCATCAAAAGTGGTCGCGAATAGATTGAACTTATTTTGCCTAACATAATTTCTGAGGAACAGTCAACCTTTGTCCCAGGGAGGTTGATAACAGATAATATCATTTGCGCCTATGAATGTCTAGACTTTATGAAGCAGTCTAGCTCAAAATGAAATAGTTACTGTGCTTTGAAGCTGGACATGATGAAGGCATATGATAGATTGGAATGGGCTTACTTGAGAGCTATCATGACAAAACTTAGCTTTGCTAGACAGTGGATAGATACTGTAATGGGCATGGTTTCATCGGTATCATTCTCGGTCTTGTTCAATGGAGTGAAGCTTGATTCATTCAAGCCAACAAGAGGTATCAGGCAGGGAGACCCAATCTCCCCCTAATTATTCTTGATTGCAGCACAGGGCCTTTCGTGCCTCCTTAAATCCAGTTCATAGTCATTATTCGTAGGTCCTCAGGTGGCCCCGACAGCTCACACTGTTAACCACCTTTTGTTTGCAGATGACAGCCTGCTGTTATTCAAGGCTATTGTAGAGGGGCCTGGTGCGGTGTCACACCTGCTAGACACTTATTGTGTTGCTTCGGGTCAGAGAATTAATCATGAAAAGTCATCAATATTTTTCAGTAAAGGGTGCCCTAGAAATATGAGAGAGGCAGTGAAGAACACCTTAAATGTGCACAAGGAGTCATTAAATGAACGCTATCTTGGGATGCTCAAATACCTACGAGACCTTGTGTGGGAGAAGATAAAGGGTTTGATGGAGAAGCTCTTATCATCGCCAGGTAAAGAAGTGTTGATCAAATCAGTTGCTCAGGTAATTCCAGTCTACTCTATGTCATGTTTTCAGATTGCCAAGAGGTCTATGCAAGAGCATCACTTCGATCATGCGACAATTCTGGTGGGGAAGCAAACAAGGTAAGAGGAAACCCAGCTGGGTTGCTTGGGATATCATGACTAGACCTAAACATCTGGGAGGTTTAGGCTTTCGAGATCTAGAGATTTTTAACTTGGCACTTCTCGCACGCCAAGCATGGAGGCTGCTAACAGGGGAATCATCTTTGAGTGCCCGCATTCTGAAGGTTGTTTATTACCCGGAGTGTACATTATTAGAGGCAGAACTCGGGCCGCGCCCATCACAGATTTGGCGGTCCATACTGGATGGTCGCGACATACTTGCATAGGGCATTGTTAAAATGATTGGGGATGGCGAGAACACGGACATCTGGAGACAAAACTGGATTCCGAGAGACGGTTACAAGAGGCCTATAACGTCACCGGAGTGAACCCCGCCGACTAAGGTCGCTGAACTAATTGATGATACTACCGCATCGTGGAAGGAGGATCTGATCCGAACTACTTTTACTGCTTTTGATGCTGATGAGATTCTGAAGATACCTTTGTGCACACGAAAGGTAGAGGACTTTTGGGCCTGGCATGAGGAGAATAGAGGTGTATTTAGTGTAAGGTCTGCTTATCGCATGATCCTTCGTACCAAGCACGAGTGGGAGGCTTGGCTGCATGAAGAGGAGGGACCTTCCAGGGCGCATAATGAGCAGAACAAATGGAGGAATATTTGGCACATACAGGTACCATCTAAACTTCGGTTGTTTGTATGGCATCTAGCAAGACATTCCATGCCAACTGCGGAATTACTCAAGCACCGAAATATGGCTACTGAGGATACATGCAGACTGTGTGGAGCTACTGATACGTGAAGACATGCACTTCTCTCATGCCCTATGTCAGCTAGCGTCTGGGCTCTAGCGCGGCAGGAAGTGGTACACCATATGGTGGAAAGGCAAGAGGACCGTCCCAAGAATTGGCTGTTTGCACTGCATGAAATACTAGACGCAAACGCGTTCGTACAAATGATTGTCACCCTGTGGGCTATTTTGGGAGCACGGCGGAAAGCGATCTACGAGGATATCTTCCAGTCACTGCATTCAGTAAACGGTTTTATCACTAGCTATCTAGCGGAAATTAACTGCATCAACACAAAGCTCCCAAAGCAGGGGGTATTCAGAGCTCCCAGACCGACCCAGTGGCAGCCCCCCCCCCCCCCAGTCGGGCTCGGTGAAAATAAATGTAGATGTTGCGGTCCCAAGGCATGCCAGGTATGGAGCAGTTGGGGCGATTTGTTGGGGGCTTCGGTGCTGGTTTCGAAGTACATTTCCTCTCCACAAATCCTTGAAGCTATTGCAATCAGAGAAGCGATGGCGTTGGCGGAGGACCTATACCGGAGGCGAATTCATGTGGTATCGGATTGCAAACAGGTGGTGGAGGACCTCAACGAGGAAAATGCATCAGCTCATGGAGCAATTGTGCATGAAATAATATATTAATCTTTGGACTTTGATTTTTGCAAGTTTAGTCATGAATTTAGGAGCTCAAATGTTGAAGCTCACAACTTGGAGGTGGCCGCCGTGTGTGGTTAGGCCACCTTGGGGATCTTTCTTTCGTCCCTGTAAACGTTGTGACAACTTAATAAAAGCTTCGGGAGGTTGTCTAAAAAAAGTCATGGAAAATAAGATGACATGTATCTCAAATCCTATGAATAGTAATAGAAAAAGAGATGTCCTTTGATTCACATTTTTTTCACTGAGTCTAGACTAATGTTTATTTTTCTATGAAAAATGAAGAATAGAAAGAACTCCTCTACAGGATTCTATTCCTACAAACCAAAGGGCTGTAAAAGAATTTTTTCTATAGATATCATATCTTACAAAATTACTTCAAACCAAAGGAGGCCTGAATGGGCCAGGGTGTAGAGCTAGTAAACAGTCTCGTACATTTTCATGTCCATCAGAAATGTATGGATTTGTCCAAAAAAAGAGGAAATGTACGAGCACGACCTAGATCTCGCCTCCGCCACAGGACGCCGCCGTTGGCCAGCGGCTGCCATCCCGGCCGCGTAGTCCCGCCCTCCGGTGGCAGTATGTTCTTAAGTTATTATTTCTGTTTACATTGCCCACTTGTAATCTTGCCCACCAGGTACTCTCTAGCTTTTTTTTGTAGATATTGAACACCAGATGATGGTTGCAATGATCCCTCGTGTAGTTAGCAACGATCTGATAGACAAGAAACAATTTTTTCCACCAAATGCATAATGAGTGCAAGTTGTACACATTTCAGGGTAGCAACGGACTCATTCATTGCAACTCATATCAGAGGAAATGAATTCAACACTTGATTCCAACAAGCAAAACATGTATAGTTCATTCTGTTAAGTTATTATATCTCCTCTTCGTATTAGATCGGTCTTTTGAAATAGTTGGTTCATAGGAATATCTTAACACATTCAGGTCGACTGCAGAGAAGGCCACTGTACAACTGAAAAGCAGAGCATTTCAAACAGCCCAAGAACTCCAACAAACAGACAGAAATGTCAGGCTAACATTAGGGTATAAATCTTGGAGTTACAGGTTTTGCAGAAGAAAACAGCAAAAAAAATTAGAGCACTCCGATGTCTGTTATTGAGATCAAACAAAGTGGGGTGCTAATCAACATAATCAATCAACACAGATGGACTCGACCAGCTTGGCAGTTTCCTCGCTGACTTCCATATGTTTCGATTGTTAGACGGTGTCGCATCCCGGGTAACTTCTTCCTGGTGCATGCCAGCTTCTCTCTATACCTATGCCCTCATGCATATCTAGTTTCGTCCACTATTAAGAGATTGGAAATGAAAACGAGATGCAACTTTGCCTCAACAAAAGTGAGCCGAGAATGGAGGGCGAACTGAAAATGAATCTTTACGGCAACGTATACATGTGATCGGCATGTGACCAACCTAATATGTATGCAGCCTGCCAGTGTGAGAAACATTAATTGATACTCCTCTCCTCATGAGGTTCACACCATTCAGCCACGTCATACTTATCTCCATTATTGCGACACACATGACACTTATCGCGCTGCTAATTTAACTGACCAGTTTGAACATTGTCCACTTTCTCTCCATATATATGTCTGGACCATATGCACCGTTTCTGCAGGTGTTAAGTGTGCACTCACAACTGAACTTTTGATATGTTTTCCTGCCGATGAGTTGAGATCTTAGAAGCAACTGAAAGATAATGTGGACAATATATATTCCGGTCGACGGATTGGCCCATAATGATTGTTCATCCATAATGTATATATGTGATGGTATTATTCTCTATTGTGATCAACTGAAAATCATGCAGAAGAAAACAATGGATGAGGAGAAATAAAAGTCAGGCCAATATTTCAGTATATATCCTGAAGTTACAGGTTTTGCAGAAGAAAACAACAAAAAGTTTGAGAGCATTCTGTTGTCTGTTATTGAGATGAAATGCTAATCAACATAATTAATCAACAGAGATGGGATCGACCTGCTTGTCAGTTTCCTCACTGAGTTGCACATCTTTTATCTTCGAGGATGTCGCATGCCACGTACGTCTGTGCCAGCAGTTCGAACACCACCATCCCTAGATCTTTCTGCGCTTTCTTCAGCTCGATGAATTTCTCAAAGTAGCCCATCAAGGTGTTGGTCACGTCGGGGTCCAGTGGTGGCACCCAAATCCTGCCACGCTTGTGTCCCCAGCTCTTCGAGAAAGCAGTTTGCAAGGTCATATGCATCACTAACCAAACTACCACTGTGAACAAATATGCTACTAAATCCATCAGGCTGTGCCTACATAGCAAACCACAAGTAATTTGAGAGGTTCTACCTCCCTGGACAATGATTGTGGTTAAAATAAGCAAGTTTAACTTTTACATGGTATGGTCAGAATTGGCTCAAATTGCGTCATAGAAGAGTGAATATGGCAAGAACAGCAGAGCCGTGTTCAGCTCATTTCCTCCACTCTATGAGCAGGTCGGAAAATGAGATGCAACCTTGCCTCCCATTGAAAATTAGTTGAGATATTAGTTAAAACTGAAAATGAGTATTTATCCCATGTATACATGGCAAACAACGGAAAATAAATTGCAGGTGGCCAACACGAAGAGACACTGTCAGTCAGCATGAACTACACACCATTCAGCAGTATAACACTTATGACTTATCACACTAATGTAACCAAAGTTTTGCCCACATTGTCTCTTTATATACCTCTAAACCATAAGCACCTTTTCTGTGTTCCTTCCGTTGTACATCAGGTTATGAGTGTACACTCGATTACTGAACTTTTGAAATGTTCTCTTGCCGGTGAGTTGAAATTTTAGAAGAAACTGAAATAAATTGTGGACTAGTTATGGTGTGGTCGTTGGTGTGTGCTGCTGAGAAACCATGAAAATTTGACAGGAAAGTGTGCTGCTACAGGGCCAACATTCATAGACATGATTCTGTCCCATCGAGAACACCTATATTTGACATGGAGAGACGTTTCGTTTGTTCGAATCAAAATGTGTACAACGTGTCTCGTTGAGAAGCATTCAGTATGTCCATGGAGAGAAGATGAACGAAGTATAGAAACGGAGTTATCCATGTGCACGTTGTTTATATAGATTATCAATTTGTCGCCATCCATGAGGGCAAACACCATGTCTTTCTGAATTATTTGTTTCGTCGTGTTTTCGTCCATGCTAATATGTGGTCAAGATTCGGGGAGGAGGACGATGTGCTTCAGTTTCCCGGCGGTGGCCTCTGCATCATGCCGACGGTAAACTGCAAGAGAAGTTTCAAGGGCAGGTGGGGGGTCACCGGAGACCTGAGCTATGAGATGGTGGTCGACGGGGCATAGTAAGGAGGCTAGCTAGACCAAGGTGAAGGTGTCATGTGTTAGGGGTACTCACCACGTCGGCCTAGCATTCGTGGGCCGGGCCGAGGACCCACTGACAACCGATGAATGGGCCATGTTGGCCATGATCCTCGGCGTACTCAAGATGGAATACTTCAAGGCATATTCAAATATTCGGCATGATTATCTCTAGATGCAACCGACCATGTGTGAACCTAGGTACCCCGGTCCTATATAAGCCGAGGGGTTTAGTCCGTCGAAGCAAGATTTTTTTAGACTCATTCATACGACCTCAACGTAGATCATTTGTAGTTTTGTACTTTGTACCCCATACACAATCAATACAATACAAGGATGTGGTGTTTTACCTCTTCGAGAGGCCTGAACCTGGATAACCACCGTGTCCCTCGACTTCCTGTTACCATCTAGCTGATACCACCAGCTCGGGACACCCTACCCAAGATTTGCCGGATTTAGCTCCGACATTGGTGGCCCATGCAGGTCCCGTTGTGCGGTCACATAGCCTCGATGACCCGTCTAGATCGACAAGAGCATTAGTCTTGGGAAGACTTTCTTCCCTGGATAGCTCTTTGCCTTCGGCAGTATCGTGTTGCACGCGAACTCGACTGGTCACCTCGGCCAGGTCGAGAGCTTCGCCCCAGGCAGACCATCAGGTTTTGGATCCGGAGTATGCCACGGGCTCCCATGGCGAACTCGCTTTTTCGGGTTGGTTATCAGACCAGTCCGAAGAGCCCGTCGACGCCGTCATTCCAGTACCTAATTCGATCTTGAAGTAGTACCTCGGAGCCGTCCATGCCTCGGATTTAGGCTTGAGCTCGAATCCAAACACTCCCCACCGAAAAAGGCATCAGATCTGACCGGCAAAAACCCGAAGTTGCATTAGACGGTATCTCGGGCGAACTTCAGTTGAGCCTGTCAAGAGATGTGCGAGGTCGATATCACACTCTGAACGAGATGTTAGATCGAATTCAGAACCTTACTGTCTCAGACGATCAAGCCTCGATCTACTATCATATCTAGGAGAAGTTTGGAGAGGTCAGAATTTTCAACCCACCCTCCACCGACCTACCTCGTCGTAGATAGGGAATCCTTTGTATAAATAGAAGTTTGTATGGTAGTCACAGTATGGGTGAAGATTCAGGAAGTGAATATTATCCACAATGTATACATTTGACCGTCATTGTTCTTTATTGTGATCAACTAAAAATCATGTGCATTTATCTAACCAACATGAGGAACACTTAGATGTATCTCTTCTGCTTTACGGAGTTTAGTTGCATAGTTTTACTTGGAAATCTGGATTCCAATTGAATCGAGCTTAATGCATATGCATCAATAGTGTATGATGAATTCCTTCATGCTCGTATTGCACTATGGTCATGCTAGTTAACTCCTCATGAGCTAGACGCCATTAGGCAGCATCACACTTTCTGAGCTGCGAAGTTAACTAGAAATTTCGAATACTGCTCACTCTGCCTCTACATATAATTTAGACCATTTATACATCTTTTGTGTTTGCGTTCCTTTGGTTGGTCCTTAGGTAATGGAGTGCTGAATTAGAAAAACTTGTGGTGTATCTTCTTGCTAGTGAGATGAAATTTTAGAAGAAACTGAAAATAGATGTGATTAGCTGGTCCGGAAAGCTTTGCATTGACCTGATATGGTCCAGATTGTATGCAATGCAAAGCTACATTAAGATTGGCATTGACCTGATATATGAAAAGTGGTTCACTTTCGTTTTCGCATATTATGAACCAAATCTATATTTAGTTACGATTCCTAAATCCTTTGCTTGTGATTACCCCATGCACAAATGCTTGGCCGACAGCCTTGAAGGTTTGGGCATCTAACTTTGATCTAAGTATGCCCTGGCTTATGTTTTCTTTTCTGCTCTTTGTTTCACAAGTTGTGTTGCCGTATCAGCATTTATCAAGACAAAAATCAAGTTTCGTAAGTATTTAGTGATCAGGCATGCGACAGGCAGAGATGCAGAGTTTTGGACTGAAATATAAGCAAAGTGCAATTTCCAGAAAGACAGACAAACACCAATAGAAGATCAAGACAACCAATCCTTGATACAATCTACACATACAAAAGAAACAATTTGATGACCCAATTAATGGCTATCTTTGGGACAACGGCGTGGAAGACCATCTCCTGCTTTTGGTGCTTCCTCGGACGTCCGTGGCAAAACGGTACTTGTGCAAGCTTCAGCAGGTGCCCGCCAACCTATGCTTGCCAGAAGCTCAGTTTTCTACCAAATTTGGTGAAGTATTTGTGGCACAGAGACAGAGACAATGAAGAAGGGTGTCAGTCTCACTGCGGGAGGCGGGTGCGTTTGGTACAGAGAATCGTCGGGAACGGATGGATATATCTTTCCCTACTAATAAAGCACGGAGTGCTTCTGGTCGTACGTCGTCGTCACTTTTGCAAAAAAAACCTCCGTTTCTGAGTATTCAACCCGCAGTCCTATTTTAAGTGGGTATCCGAGAAAACGCTTCGCTTTTGCAAAAAACACCCCTGCACCGCTTATCCATTTGCGTTCTCCACCGCCGGGCAAGCGCTGCCGCTTGCCATTGGCGTCCACGCCGCAGGAGCCAAGGAAGGGGTGATGCGTCGCAGCGGGCGTCCGCGCCGCCCGAGGCCAGGAATGCGGCGAGCCGTCGCGACGGCCGTGCGTTCATGCCGAAGCGAGAAGGAGGCTGGGACGGCCTGGTGGTTTGCTGGGCGCTGGAGAGGCTCGTCGCAGGGAGCTCCTCTCCTCTGCTTTGGACGTGAGGCGGCTGAAGAGATCGGGCTGCAGAGCTGCGGGCCGGGGGCCGAAGAATGGCGCGGGCACTAGATGGGACTTGTGCAGGTCTAGGCGAGATGGGAATGGCGTGGTGGGGGTCTGGACGCCGGCGGGTCCTTGGCCGGCGACGCTCGGGCATCGGCCGGCCATGGCCGTCTCTCTGAAGAAAAATAGAAGACAGAGAGAGCTCTTAGAGAAAAGAAGCATGGGAGAGAAGAGAGATGGAGGAAGAAGGGGAGGGCTCACCCACGACGCGGAGGAGGACGCACGACTGAGGAAGCAGCAGGTCGTCGTCCTCCACATCGCCCAGTGCGAGGCTTCTCCCGGCGCGGAACTGCCGCAACTGTTGCTACTGGCCAAGACACCCGCATCCGCGCACTCCTCATGGAGTCCTGCGGCGAAGGGAGGTGGGAGAGGGAGAGTGCCCTGGCTGGCAGGAAGGGGAGGAAGAAGGGGAGGAGTGGTGGTGGAGGAGCAAGGCAGTGATAGGATGCGGCTGGACGAGGCCTATGGCCTCTCGAAGTCAACGCGAGCCGCGAGCAGAGAAAGAAGGGAGAATGAGCGACGCGGGATCAGCCGAACCTCTGGGGCATGGCGGAGGTGGCGAAGGTTGTGCTGTTCGAATCGGGTCGGAGGCGAGGCTGCTGGCCTGATCCGGAGCACGGGGCCGGCGACTGGGGCGGACGGCCAGATCAGGCCGACGGCAGAGCAGCTCCAAGGCGCCAGCCACGGCGTCCTCTGGGTTCCTCGCCGATTAGGGAGTGCTTCCTGGCCAGCCACCGCGGCCCCGCGCACGTGTCGCTATTTTGGCTGGGTTGGACGGAGAAGAGGAAGAGCGCCGGAGCTGGGTTAGGATGAGGAGGAATGGCTATTTGGATAAGAGAAGGAGAGGAATGGCGATGAGATAAGGCACGCAGTGGGCGGTCGGTGCTCTCCTCTGCTAGCACGCGAGGCGGCACCAATGTCTTGTACCGGCTAGAAGCTACTGGACGCACCCGTGCTAGCACCAATTTCTATTTTCAGGAAGAGCACCGATTATTACTTGATGTTGTTTGTTGTTAGTACTATATATCAGATATTCCCTCTGTCCTAAAATAAGTCTCTCACTACAATTTTATACACAATTTTGTACTCCCTTCGTGTTTAAATATAAGTCTTTTTAGAAATTTTAATATGGACTACATACGGATGCTTATAGACATATTTTAGAATATAGTTTCACACATTTTGCTTGGTATGTAGTCCATATTAAAATCTCCAAATAGACTTATATTTAGGAGCGGAGGAAATACTATAGTTAGTACAACGAGACAATTATTTTAAGACGGATGGAGTACAATAATTAAAAGCGAGTGAAATATTGAAAAGAAATATTTCTTAATAGAGAAGATATTTGAAGCAAGTCGGTACTTGCTAACCATCAAGATATTCCTCAACTCTAGATGTCATTGATATCATCGGTAAGATAGGCAGGATAGAGCGAGGGATGAAGAATCGAGAGAGGGCGACAAAGGTGCATCTTGCTCGCACCATGTTTCGCCCCCGCACGACAGTTGGGAGGGGGGCACTACCCTCTGTTGTACCATCTGTCCCACAGTTCTGCGTACCCTAACCTGATCTCATCGAGGCCCGATGATAATGTCCAGGGAAGTGGTCATGTTGGCGTGGAGGGTGTGCTCCTACTGTTCGCAGCAACGTGTCAACAAAAGAGTGACAAGCATTGTAAATTCTTTACTTTCTGCTCATCATATTTTTGAAGTGGGAAAGCAAAATTATGAATTAATGTTAATAGGGATTCCGAGATATAGGAGTTAATATATGATCTATTTGAAACTGTTACAGCTATGCGAATGATGCATAATTACTTTCGCAACGAAGGAGTAGCCGCTGATGGATAAATGGTTAGATTTTCATAATTATTTTTATACAGGATTGTAGAATAACAACAACTTATTACACATAATTCAATTTCTTTCGAACGAGTTGAAGAAGTAGGTTTTATTAGTAGAGAAAAAGATTACGAGCTTTTCGAATACAATGAGATCTTCATAAGGTGGATCCTTATGAGTCTCACAACCAATTTAACTGTAAAATCTTATTATTCACCATGATAGGTAAACACTTGAATACCATATGAACTCTTAGATTTATTTTATACCCGATGCAACGCACGGGCATTTTTGCTAGTATGTTAAAATAGGTCTAGCGTGTCGTGTACACGTACCCTGTATGTATGTATTTGTATATGCTGATTGTTATATATAGAAAGACGTGGTGAGGCTTTGCCCCACGGGAAACCCTAAATCCTATTCTCAAACTTGGTTTCAGAGCCTACCCTAGCCGCCGCCGCCTCTCCTCTCCACCACCGCCGCCTCCGCCGCCGCCGCAGTTCCTCGCGGCCGCCGTGATGTCCACCGCGCCGTCACCCACGATGACTCCCTCCTCCGCGCTAGCGCTCACCACCCTCTCAGTACCCGCCCCGATCGCCCCCGTCATCGCCTCACCCGCCGCGTCGGCTCCCACCCCCGTCCTTCCGCCCATCGCGGTCTCGCTCGACCGCAGCAACTTCATGCTATGGAGGGCCCTTGCCCTTCCCAACTTCACTGGAGTACGCCTCCACGGCTTCCTCGACGGCTCGGCCAAGGCGCCGGCGCCGACCGTGACGACAGGCACCGGCGACAGGCACCGTGTCCAACCCTGAGTATGAGCAGTGGTGGACACTGGATCAGAAGGTTCTTGGGCATCTCCTCGGTTCGATGAACGTGGAGATCTCTGCGCAGCTCATCGGCTGCAGGACGGCAGCCGCTGCCTGGACGGCCGTCCACACCATGTTCGCCGCCGAGAACAATGCCGGTGTGGGCAACCTCCGGCGCCAGATCCAGGCGCTGCGCAAGGGAGATCGCCCCGCCGGCGAGTACATGCAGAAGGTCAAGGCCCTCGCTGATGCGATGGCCGCCGGCGGCTCTCCTCTTCGCGATGATGAGATCATCGACTACATGCTGACCGGGCTCGGCTCGGCGTTCAACCCCATCGCTGCTTCGATGAACTTCGCGGGCGTGCCTATCATGTTTCCCGCGTTCTATTCCAGTGTTCTGCACTACGAGGCCCTTCAGCAGCAGCAATCGGAGCTTGACGATTGGCAGTCCTCCGCCAATGTCGTGTCCCGGCCGGTCTACAACACCAACACCAGCCGCGCCCCGACTCTGGTCGCCCGAGCGGCGGCCGTCCCTCCGTTGGCTCTCTCCCACCCGCTCGGGAGGCTATGGCTCTGGTCAGGGCAACACCCCTGGCCGCAACAACAACAACGGCGGCAACAGCCGCAACGGAGGAGGAAACGGAAGAGGCAACGGGGGCGGCTGCCGGCGCTGGCGTCCCCGGTGCCAGATCTGTAAGAACTGGGGTCACGAGGCCGGCGACTGTCGTAGCCGCTATGACCATGACCACCGCTCCGCCAACTCCGCGTCCACCTCCTCCTCCCATGAGTCGCCGCACTGGATCCTGGACACGGGTGCGACGGACCACCTGACTAATGATCTCGATCGTCTACACTTCCACGAGCGCTATGGCGGGAAGGATCAAGTGCAAGTGGCAAATGGTGCAGGTTTGTCTATTTCGCATATTGGTCACTCCACCATACCCGGTTCATCACTTCGCTTACGAAATATTCTTCGTCTACCACATATTCATCAACATCTTCTCTCCGTTTATCGTCTCGTTCTTGATAATGATTTTTTTGTGGAATTTCACCGTTTCTTTTTCCTTGTTAAGGACACGGCCACGAAGAAAATCCTTCTTCACGGTAGATGTCATGGTGGCCTCTACCCCATCCCGTTTAGTCGCGCGTCGTCCTCCTCCAACCGCCAAGCGTCTCTCAGCATCAAGACCACCCCGTCCCAGTGGCACCAGCGTCTCGGTCATCCCTCGAATAATATTGTTCAAAACATTGTTAGGAATAATGATTTAGTGTGTTCTTCTGAACGTCAGACTTCCATGTGTGATGCTTGTCAGCGTGCTAAAAGTCGACAATTGCCTTATAATTTATCACATCATGTTTCCACTATGCCTCTTGAGTTGATTCATTTTGATGTTTGGGGGCCTGCTATTGCATCTTCCGGAGGCTATAAGTATTATGTGAGCATTGTTGATGATTACTCTCGTTTATCTTGGATTTATCTCCTTAAGCACAAGTCTGACGTTGAGCAAGTATTTTATGCTTTTCAGGCTCATGTTGAGCGTATTCTCCACACTAAAATCGCAGCGGTTCAGTCAGACTGGGGTGGTGAGTATCACCGACTGCACCGGTATTTCCAACGCACTGGAATCTCTCATCGTGTGTCTTGCCCGCACACCTCTCAGCAAAATGGCATTGCTGAGCACAAACACCGTCATCTTGTCGAAATAGGTCTTGCTTTGCTGGCTCACTCTTCTCTCCCATTGCGTTTTTGGGATGAGGCTTTTCTTACGGCATGCTACCTTATTAATCGTATGCCTACACCTGTCCTTCAACAAGATACACCCATATATCGTCTCCTTAAGGTGCATCCCGATTACAAGTTTCTTCGCACTTTTGGGTGCGCCTGCGGGCCTAGTTTGCGCAATGCACACAAGCTTGCTTTCCGGTCCACCATGTGTGTTTTCTTGGGCTATAGTCCGATGCATAAGGGATACAAGTGTCTTGATCGTTCCACGGGACGTACACTAGTAGAAAAAGGGTCAAATGTGGGACACATTAGTCCCGGTTTGTAACAGAACCGGCACTAATGTGTCCATTAGTGCCAGTTCCAACGGGTAGCCGGGAGGAGCTCTTTAGTACCGGTTCGTGGCCAACCTTTAGCACCGGTTCGTGCCACGAACCGGTACTAATGAGAGTGGTGGCAGGATGTTGTCAGAGTGGGGCCCTTCCAGCACCTTTAGTACCGGTTCGTGGCACGAACCGGTACTAAAGGTTGTCCTATATAAATCCTTCGTCCACCCGCACTCTGTTCTTCCCCCTTTCCCCTCTCCCTCTCTTTTGTTCTTCCCTTCTTCCTCTCGAGTTCATCACAAAATTTGCCCCAAATTTGTCAAGATTTGCAGGCCCTCATCCATTCAAATGATCACCAAGGTTAGCAACTTTGTCCTTTCATCTCTCATTGCTAGATTAGCTCTTGCATTGGTTTATATAGTGATTAATTGTGGGTTTTAGTAATTTGGGAGGAATTATATGTGGTAGTATTTGATTTATATGCAATTTGAGGTCAAAATAACACTTAGTTTGCATATGTAGGTGTGGTTTACTTAGTGCCTTCTAAATCTCCGTCGTAACCACCGTCGATCGCCCGCACCGTCCCGTCGCCGGCACCACCTTGTGGTGAGCCTCTTGTTCATGAAATTTTATATAAAAAAATGATGTTTGTGTGATTTGGATATATAATTACTCGTATAATAATTATCTTACCCGTACGTTGTTTGTTATACATAGTGCCATGGTTTTGATATCGGTCCCCGTCGGCCCTCGTCCTTGTTATGATTCAGATGTGGTATATTCTCTTTTAAAACTATTTGTTGCATTTCGTGTTTATGACAAATTATGCCCATCAAGTTGACATAGATATTTTTATCTAGGAGGTATGTGAACCGGAAATTCCAGCCGACCCTATTGTCGAGAGGTTAAATTTAGTTGAAAGAGAAAACGAGTACTTGAAAGAAAAATTGAAAAGAATTAAGGGGGAGAAGATGGAATTGGAGTTGCATGTTGCCGATGTCGTCGATGATCACAAGATCAAGATGGAGAAAATGCGCTTGAAGATTAGAAAGATTAGAAAATATGCCATCGATAGTGAGGCTTGGTATCATTATGCTGTTGGATCAATTGTTACCTTAGTTGCGATCTTGATCGCATTTGTTGTTGCATTTAAATGCTTTAGCTAGAGAGTTATTTGTTTGTTGCATTTAAGTTTTGTATGAACTTTATGTATGAACTTGTATTAATTTGGTCTATTCGGTGTTGTGTAATGAAGATGAGCCGACAATGGATGTACGATGACCGATGCTCTCCCCAGTTCGTTGAGGTCGTGCATACTTTTCTGCTTGCGGCTGAGGCAAACAAGCGGGCGGATGGTTTTATGCCTTGTCCATGTGCTGGCTGTAAGAATGATCGCAATTACTCTACGTCAAGAACCATTCACGTCCACCTGTTTGAGTCTGGTTTCATGCCCCACTATAATGTTTGGACCAAGCACGGAGAAAGAGGGGTTATGATGGAAGACAATGAAGAAGAAGAGGATGACGACAGCTATCCTGGCCATGGGTTCCCTGAATACGATGATACAACAATGGGGGAAGAAGCTGAGCCGGTAATGCGGGAAGAAGCTGAGCCGGCAATGCGGGAAGAAGCTGAAGAAGAGGCATCAGATGAGCCCGTTGATAATCTAGGTCGGGCCATTGCCGATGCAAAGAGAAACCGCGCAAGTGATTTGGAGAAGAAGAAGTTGCAGCGCATGTTAGAGGATCACAAAAAATTGTTGTACCTGAATTGCGTAGCTGACAAGAAAAAGTTGGGCACCACACTGGAGTTGCTGCAATGGAAGGCAGAGAATGGTGTATCTGACAAGGGATTTGGAAAGTTGCTGGTAATGATAAAGGATATGCTTCCAAAGGACAACGAATTGCCCGAGAGTACGTACGAAGCAAAGAAGGTTGTCTGCCCTCTAGGGTTAGAGGTGCAGAAGATACATGCATGCCCTAATGATTGCATCCACTACCGCGGTGAGTACGAGGATTTGAACGCTTGCCCGGTATGTGGTGCATTGTGCTATAAGATCAGCCGCGATGAGCATGGTGATGTCGAGGGCGAGCGCCCCAGGAAGAAGATTCCTGCCAAGGTGATGTGGTATTCTCCTATAATACCACGGTTGAAACGTTTGTTCCAAAACAAAGAGCATGCCAAGGCGATGCGATGGCACAGAGAAGACCGTAAGAAAGACGGAAAGTTGAGAGTACCCACTGACGGGTCATAGTGGAGAAAAATCGAAAGAAAGTACGGGAAGGAGTTTGCAGATGACGCAAGGAGCGTATGGTTTGGTCTAAGCGCAGATGGCATTAATCCTTTTGGGGAGCAGAGCAGCAACCATAGCACCTGGCCTGTGACTCTATGTTTGTATAACCTTCCTCCTTGGTTGTGCATGAAGCGGAAGTTCATTATGATGCCAGTGCTCATCCAAGGCCCTAAGCAACCCGGCAACGACATTGATGTGTACCTAAGGCCATTAGTTGAAGAACTCTTACAACCGTGGAATGGAACAGGTGTACGTGCGTGGGATGAGCACATGGGGGAAGAATTTGACCTAAAGGCGTTGCTGTTCGTGACCATCAATGATTGGCCTGCTCTCAGTAACCTTTCAGGACAGACAAACAAGGGATACCGCGGATGCACGCACTGTTTGAATGATACCGACAGTATATATTTGAATAGTTGTAAGAAGAATGTGTACCTGGGACATCGTTGATTTCTTCCGAGCAGGCATCCTGTAAGAAAGAAAGGCAAGCATTTCAAAGGTGAGGCGGATCACCGGACGAAGCCTCGCCACCGTACTGGTGCTGATGTACATGATATGGTCAAGGATTTGAAGGTGATATTTGGAAAGGGTCCTGGCGGACAACCTGTTCCAAAGGACGCTGACGGACGCGCAACCATGTGGAAGAAGAAATCTATATTTTGGGACCTGCCATATTGGAAAGACCTAGAGGTCTGCTCCGCAATCGACGTGATGCACGTGACGAAGAATCTTTGCGTGACCCTACTTGGCTTCTTGGGCGTGTATGGGAAGACAAAAGATACACCTGAGGCACGGGAGGACCAGCAATGTATGCACGGAGAAGACGGCATACATCAAGGTCATGCAAGCTACGCTCTTACCAAAGAAGAGAAGGAAACCTTCTTTGAATGCCTGCTCAGTATTAAGGTACCGTCTGGCTTCTCGTCGAATATAAAGGGAATAATAAACATGGCAGAGAAAAAGTTTCAGAACCTAAAGTCTCATGACTGCCACGTGATTATGACGCAACTGCTTCCGGTTGCATTGAGGGGGCTTCTACCGGAAAACGTTCGATTAGCCATTGTGAAGCTATGTGCATTTCTCAATGCAATCTCTCAGAAGGTAATCGATCCAGAAATCATACCAAGGTTATAGAATGATTTGGTGCAATGTCTTGTCAGTTTCGAGTTGGTGTTCCCACCATCCTTCTTCAACATCATGACGCACGTCCTAGTTCACCTATGCGAAGAGATTAACGTTTTGGGTCCTGTATTTCTACACAATATGTTCCCCTTTGAGAGGTTCATGGGAGTCTTCAAGAAATATGTTCATAACCGTACTAGGCCAGAAGGAAGCATCTCCAAGGGCCATCAAAATGAGGAGGTCATTGAGTTTTGTATTGACTTTATTCCTGACCTTAAGCCGATTGGTGTTCCTGAATCGCGTCATAAGGGCAGACTGGATGGAAAAGGCACGCTAGGAGGGGAACAAATAATATGTATGGACGGACATTCTCTCACTGAAGCATACTACATAGTTCTACAGAATTCCGCCTTGGTGGCTCCGTATATGGATGAACACAAGAATTTGATACGCTCCAAACACCCAGAGCGGTCTGATGACTGGATTACACGTGAACAAACCAGGAGTTTCGCCAGCTGGTTGCAGACACGTACCATGCATGACACCTCTATTGAAGATGACCTGTACTTGCTGTCCCAGTTACCATCTTCGAATATAATGACTTTCAAAGGGTACGAGATAAATGGTAATACATTTTACACGATCGCCCAAGATAAGAAGAGGACCAACCAAAACAGTAGTGTCTGCTTTGATGCAGAAACCAAGACGGGAAAGGAAACATATTATGGTTATATACAGGACATATGGGAACTTGACTATCGACGTGGTTTAAAGATCCCTTTGTTTCGGTGCAAATGGGTCAATATGACACGAGGCGGGGTAACGGAAGACCCGCAGTACGGAATGACAACAGTGGATCTCAACAATCTTGCGTATGCAGACGAACCATTCGTCCTAGCCAATGATGTGGCACAGGTTTTCTATGTGAAGGACATGTCTACCAAGCCAAGAAAAAGAAAAGATAAGTAAGCGAATGCATCGTACGATGAGCCAAAGCGGCACATAGTTCTTTCTGGGAAGAGAAACATCGTGGGAGTGGATGACAAGACAGACAAGTCAGAAGATTATGAAAAGTTTGATGAAATTGCTCCATTCACAGTGAATATTGACCCGAGCATCCCGTTAAATGATGAAGATTTTCCATGGTTACGGCGCAAAGGGACACACGCGAAGAAAAAGTTTCACACCCAAAGATCTGGGATGTGATCGGCTTCACTAGCTATCATCACTTTCTTCTGTGTTTCGCACCGAGAGGGGAATCTCTGTAATAGTTAGGGTAGTTATGTGTTTTGGCATTTGAAACACAAAGAATTTTATATGCAAACAAATTCACACTAATTTCAAATAATTTAAAATTTAAACTATTCAAATTTGAAAACTACGGGCACTAACAGAAAAAATAGCAGAAAAGAAAGAAAAACTATAGCTGAAAGGAAAAAAACTATATAAAAAAACTACTCAAAAATAAATAGAAGAAAATAAATATAGCAGAAAAGAAAAAACCACTCAGAAATAAATAGAAGAAAAAATAAAGCAGAAAAGAAAAAAAAATATTTGCTATTTTTCAATCGTTTACAAAATGACCGTGAAATTGAAAATCACTACAAAATGAACTCTGAAAATGTTGAATTTTGGCAAACTAGATGAAAAACTACTCACAAATAAATAGAAGAAAATAAATATAACAGAAAAGAAAAAAGTATACAAAAAACTACGCAAAAATAAATAGAAGAAAATAAAGCAGAAAATAAAAAAACTATAAAAAAAATTGGGGCGCTGCCCTGTGGGCCTGATAGGCCACAGATGTGTAATTACAGGCCTTAAAGGCCCAGCAGACTCACATGGCAGCGCGCAGAGTTCAGGCCCACAAGCCTGCTAGCTATATAGAGGAGTTCGAAGTGGTAGTCGTGGCTGGGTTTATAAACCAGTGCGGCTACCCTTCGCCCGGCGAGGTGTGACTAAACTTTGGGGTGGCAGCGCGACCCCTTTAGTACCGGGTCGTGGCACAAACCGGTACTAAAGGGGGGTCCTTTAGTACCGGTTTGTGCCACCACCCGGTACTAAAGGGGGTCGCTTCCCGCCGCTTGGCCTGGCCAAAACAGGCCTTTAGTACCGGTTGGTGGCTCCAACCGGTACTAAAGGTGCCTTCTATATATACTCGACTTACGAAATTTTCATTCTTCCTCTGTTTCCGTCGTCTCCGTCGCCGTCGCCGCCCCCGTCCCCGTCGCCGCCCTCGTCTCCGTCGCCGCCCCCGTCCCCGTCGCCGCCGTCGTCTCCGTCGCCGCCCCGGGCCCGCCCTCGTCCCCGTCGCCGCCCCCGTCCCCGTCGTCGCCCTCGTCTCCGTCGCTGCCACCGTCCCCGTCGCCGCCGTCGCCTCGCCGTCGCCGTCGCCCCGCTGTGAGCTCTCCCCCTCTAACCTCTCTCCCTCGTCCCCGGCGGCCACCATGGGCGCCGCCCCTCCCGGCCCCAAGCACACACACACACACACACAAGCATGAATTATAGTATATAATTTAGATTATTTAGATTATTATTGTTTTAGTTATCAAAACATACACACACACACACAAGCATGAATTAGTATATAATTTAGATTATTTAGATTATTATTGTTTTAGTTATCAAATTTTTTTATATGGAACACACACACACACATATGTATGAATTAATGCATGTATATATTAGTATATACGTATTTTGTATGTTTAATTAGTTTAGATTATTATTGTTTTAGTTATCAAAAAAAATTATATGGAAATTAGTGTTTAATTAGTGTTTAATTAGTATGGAAATTTTTTATGTTTAATTAGTATATAATTTAGATTATTATTATTAGTATATAATTAGTGTTTAATTAGTATGGAAATTTTTTATATAATGTTGTTTTTCAGTTTTTTAATGGATGTATAGAAGTTGTGTTTTCTGTTTTTAGTGTTAGATGCTTAATTAGTATGAAATAGTATATAGATTTTTGAAATAGTAGAAATGTTAGAAATTTTAGTTAGCAAAATCCAATCATTAAAAAAATATTACTTTTTGCGGGCATATTGCTAGTATTTGTTCTCGACGATGCCCGGCCCGCATCCTCGCCGTCGACCCGTCCGCGACGACGTCCAGCCGACCCATGTCCGGGACTGCGCTCCGCCGGGCTGGCACTGGGAGGTGCTGCCTGGAGGGGTGCGCCGCTTGATGAGGAACCCGGCCCCGGGTCCCGTTGTCGACCCTGATCTCGTTTGGTGGCGTTCGCGTGGGCCAGTTTCGGTGCGGAGGGACCCGGCCCCGCCGGAGGTGGTACGTCGCCGTGTCAGGGAGGAGGACGAGCACGTCCATCGCTACATGGTTGCGTTAGAGGGCGGCAGGTTCTCCAATACCTAGCAGTATCTTCGAGGATCTCACTTCAGCTATGATCCTGTGAGGGTTCCTTCTCTTTGGGTGTCCACCGCCCGCGCCGCAGGAACCGCGAGTGTCCTAGATTCTTCTGTAGTATTCGATCTTTAATTAGCTAGCCAGTGATGTACTATTCAATATTATATATTATTCGAGACGATGTATTCGAGATTATATGTATTCTAGACGAAGTATTCGAGATTATATCTATTATTCGAGACGATATAATTTGAATACTAAATTGTTTTATATTTCTTTTGAATTAGTTAAATAAAAGCTATGACAGACAATACCGACAGAGAGGGAGAACAGACCATGTTCGATATGATACGCGGGCCAGATGATGATCAGAATGAAGAAGATTATGACGGCTCCAAATTTCTAAACAACACCGGAGAGGGTGATATGATATTCGATCGCGACGACCGAATTGATGAAGTCATGAACTACGATTATGACGATGACGAAGAACATGTTGATCCTGAAACAACAAAGACCGGCGAGGTATATATATTTATATAAGCAGGTATCTGGTGATCATCACATGTTTTAAATGACTTGAAGATATATTAACGAATCGATTTTTGTTCTTTCAGCCATCCGGATCGAGCAAATCTTCAGGCAAAAGGACGAAACGAGGCCCGAACAAAAAGTTGAAGGAGGGCGTAAAGTACAATATCGAGGCAGTCAGACCTAATGGCGAACCATTAGCGCCTAAGAAAAGATTGCGGACAAGTTCGTTCGTCAGTGCGGAGTTCTTGTGAAGGACCAACTCCCGATCTCCCTTTAAGAATGGAGAGAGCCAGCAAAAGACAAAAGACAAAAAGGCAAAGAGGACGCTGCTCCACGTCCAGATGTTACTTTCGTCGACCAGAATCAAAAAGATCTGCTTTGGGATACTCTCATGGAACATTTCACCCTACCAGATCATTTCACAGAAGCAGATGTGCAGAAAGTCAAGGATGCTGCTCTTAGGAAGATGGCGGTTGCATTCAAGAACCACAAGAATCGTGAATGGGACAAGTACGTCAAGGGAGGAAGGAAGACTCCAGTATTCGAGGGAACACTAGAGAACCAACGTGCTCATTGGGACGATTTCATGAAATTCAAGGATTCGGAATTAGCTAAGGAACGGTCGAGAATAAACAAGAAGAATGCCGAAAAAAAGGATAAGTTCCATAAGCTGGGGCCAGGTGGCTATGCGGTGGCAATGCCTAAGTGGGATAAGTCTGAGAAAGAGATGGAGGATGCAGGTGCCACTCCGGTTACTAAGAGCTGGCCCCCCAGGGTCAGGACTTGGTTCTATGCGCATGGGGGGGAGTTGGACCCGAAGACAGGCAATGTTTCGACGAGGGCAAGTCTGAAGGGAGCCGACGATGCGATACTTGTTGCAATAGAAGAGGCACGATCGGGGGTGTTCCAGCCCAACAGAGAGAATGACGAGCTTACGCGTGCCTTGGGAAATCCTGAACACCCGGGAAGAACACGAGGCAAGGGCGCTATTCCGTGGTATGAGGGGTTTTCAGACTGGAACACCGACTACAGAACCCGTGCAAGAAAGAAGATTGCGGAGGAGAAGAAGAGGAAGATGGAGGAGGAGCAGAGGAAGCGGGACTATGAACGCCTTCAAGGCCTAGAAGCAAGTCAAGCGGAATTGGTAGTCAAATTCCAGCGGCAGCAGGAGCAGATCGACTCACTTACCCAGCAAAGGGGGTCTCAACAGCTGCAACAGCTAGCGAATGATCCAGCATTGGATAGCACCGCCCCATCTATGCCGAGAAGCAGCGTGGGTTCCGCCCCGGACGACGCAATGCTGGGTAGATACCCCGTGGATGACATCACGGAGAACACTAGCTGCGAGCTACACGACAAAATGAAGAACATATCCATGAAGGTGGCGGACGCCGTTGCTTTTACAAATCCCCCCGAGGCAACTTTCCATTGCAACCCGATTCCAGCGGGCTATGCTCGTGTCTTGGTTGATGAGGTGGTGGACCCATATTCGGAGCTAGAGCCTGACATTCCTGGAGGTGACGACGAGCGCTTTCTCGGAGAGGCCAACCATCGTATCATCCTATGAAAAAAGGATTGCATCATCTTTCGAAGGCCACCGACACCGCGTCAGCCGACTCCTCATCGAAGTCTACCACCGAGTCATCAGTCTCCCGCTCCTGCAAGTCCACCAAGTCCGGCAAAGTGTCAGGCCACTCCTCCTCCAAGTCCGGCAAAGTGTCAGGCCACTCCTCCTCCTCCAAGTCCGCCACAGCGTCAGACATCCACTCCTCCTCCAAGTCCGGCACAAACTCAGGCCACTCCTCCTCCAAATCCAGCACAACTTCAGGCGGCCACTCCTCCTCGTCCAACTCAGCCCCGTCAGCCGTCTCCGCCACCTCAGAGGGCTTATGACAGGTCCGAGGAGGAAATCGCAGCCATATCGAAGTCCGAGGTGGAAGCCCATTTTGCACCGAAACCGCCACCACCGCCAAGGGAGAAAGTGCCTGAGAAAACGATTGACCACTTCATTCGTATGGCTCAACCACCAGCTCCCAAGTCTGTTGACATAGACTACGAGCGCCACATCAGGAAGTTAAATCGAGCACATCTACATAAGGAGGCGAGCTCGGGATCGAGCAAACAAGAAGCAGCTGTCAAAAAATGCGGGAAAACCATTCCCCAGCTGGGAGAACAGGCGGCGCAATCGATCCCCTCGCTTGTTGTGCCAACAACACGTGACAGTACGCGCGCCCAATATTATTGTGGGCAAACAGTTTACGTTCCTGAGGTGGGCAATGTGGTAATAACGGAGGACCATATAATGCAGGCTGAAGTTCTCAAAATCACTGTTGGACAACTCCTCGAGATCGAGCCCATGCCTGTGCTTAGAGAGGATGAAATAAAACGGAAATATGTCCGAGGCCAACCTTTGGTCGAGCCAGACAAGGTCAAGAACCTCCCAACGAGAATGTATGAATTACATCAATGGTACATGAACATTACCAAGATTTCCGATCGATTGTCCCTCATGGTGAATGTCAAGGAGGAGCATTACTACCATGAGAAAACTGTGTCCGTTGAGTATTCTGAACTGTTTCAGTTATACAATCAAGACGCACTCGACAAATCTATCGTCAGTTGCTATTGTCTGTAAGTGATTTCTTTCTGTAATTTAAGTCTCAGGCTAGCTGTAGTGATCCTTTTGATCAATCATTACCTGTAATTATCCTCACTATATTCTTTTCTGTGGTATTATATGCAGGATGAAGATGTATGAAATGAGAAAAGGTGGACGCTTTGGCATTGGGTTCATTGACCCAAACACCGTTAATGAATACACATGGAAAATAGATCCACGTCATCAAAAGGCCGTAGAGGACAGCATGCTAGAGTTCTTGAAGCGCCTCAAATACAATGAAGATATACTACTTCCTTACAACTTCGAGTGAGTCACACTGTCTTGTACTACAAATTCTCTGTTTTTGCCTACTAGCTAGCTACATGTTTTTGCTTACATATGCCCTCTTAATTAAGACATGCAAACGTGTGTGCATGCAGATTTCACTGGGTCTTTTGTATCATTAAAGTTGATGCCGAAACAGTTGAAATACTGGACTCACTACTCAAAGAAAAAACTGACTATAACATCTTGTTTGGGATAGTCAATAGGTAATTTCAATCATTATTAACTATATATCTCGGCCTATATAGTTTGTCATTTCATGATATGAACTATTTAATAACCCCTTTATTCATTTTCTTTGTCGGCGGGCAGGGCTTGGGCAAGGTTCATCAGCGTCACGGAAGGTGAATGGAAAGAAAAGCTTAAATGGGGAAGACCCAAGGTAAGTAATTAAGTAGTACTAGCTAGCTAGCTAGCTGCCATCTCTTTAATTATCATACTTGATTAATTATTATCTGATCAAATTTCATTCTCGTAAAGGCCCTGAAGCAGGCGCAGGGGACTGATCTGTGTGCATTCTGCGTTTGCGAGAACATTCGCATGATGGCGTCCGAAAGGAGCAGATCTCAAAGACAGAAATGAGTACGCTTGTCAAAACACTATTCACAATTTTTACACCATTATCGATATCTAGTCACACAACTAATACACATGCATATTGATCTCCTTCTTAACAGTTCAGAGAGGTGCGGACGAAGCTCCTAGAAACGGAGCGCGTAGAAGCACTTCAAGAGGAAATAGCGAGATTTTTGCTCGACCAGGTCATAAATCCGAAGGGAGAATACTATTACCTGCTACCGCCCCCATGAAAACCACTTCCAATTGTCATCGTGCTCCGAAGGCACCAATTAGGCTAATGCCGCTGGCTCCGAAGGCAACATGCATATGTAGAAGAAATTGTATATAGCTATACATGTGTGTATGTGTGAATTAATTAATATGATGGTTTGTGAGACATTGATGATATATATATGCATGATTGGTTCTACTAGAAATTCTATTTATATATATATATATATATATATATATATATATATATATATATATATATATATATGCATAACGTGTACAATGTGTAGTATCGTAAAATACCAGCAAATGAAAAAGAATTAAAATGGAAACACAAAATTAAATGAAAAAGAAATCATAAAACTAAAAACCCCCAAACCTTATAGTACCGGTTGGTCTTACCAACCGGTACTAAAGGGCTCCAGGCCCCTGGAGATGGCTCATGCCACGTAGTTTCCCTTTAGCACCGGTTCGTGCTGAACCGGTACTAAAGGGGGGGGGGGGCTTTAGTGCCCACACTTTAGTGCCGGTTATAGAACTGGCACTAAAGGGCCTTACAAACCGGTGCTATTGCCCAATTCTGCACTAGTATATCTACATCTCTCGTGACATTGTTTTCGACGAATCTGTTTTTCCCTATGCCACTCCTGGGGTCACCGTCGATGTATCTTGTTTGGCTGATGTTCTCTCTTTTCCTCCCACTGAACCAGCTACGAGTGATCATATGCGCAAATACGACTTGTCCTATTTGTCTACTGACACGCCTGTTTCAGGCCCTGTTGCTTCTGTGCAGGCTCCTTCGGCTGCTCCATCACTGGCGATCGACGTGCATGGCGCATGCATGCCCCCTGCCTGCCGCACCCCCGTGGCCGCAACGCCGCACTCCCGGGCGTTCGACGTGCATGGGACATGCACGTCCCCCCGCCCCTCGGCTCCCTCGTCGCCCGGCCCGGCCACCGCGTTGCCCGGCCCGGCCATCACGTCGTCCGGCCCGGCTGGCCCATCGGCTGCCTCGTCGCCTGGCCCGTCTGCTCCGACGTCGCCTGGCTCGGATGGCCCGTCCTCGGCCCCGGCTGCGCGCGCTGACGCGCCACCGTCGCTTGCTCCGGTGATCGAGGATGCCGCTCCCTCGTTGCCGCCGCAGCTCGCGTCGCCTTCTGTCGAGGGTAGCCCTGCTCCCTCGACCGCGACTCCTCCAGCTGCTCCTGCACACACCATGGTTACACGCACACGCGATCATACTCACCGTGCTCTTGTTCCTACTGATGGGACCATCCGCTATGATCCCCGACGCCGCGCGTTTCATGTGGTGTCAGTCTGTCACCGTGATGCTCTTCGTGAGACTGCCTGGCGTACTGCGATGATTGATGAGCTCGCTGCCCTTCATCACAACAAGACTTGGGTTCTTGTGCCTCGGCCGCGCGGAGTCAATGTTGTTGGGAGCAAGTGGATCTTCAAGACCAAACACCGTCCAGATGGCTCCGTTGATAAGTACAAAGCTCGCCTGGTGGCTCATGGTTTCACCCAGCAGCTTGGTATTGATTATGGTGATACGTTCAGTCCGGTTGTCAAGCCGGCCACCGTTCGCCTGGTACTGGCCTTGGCTGTGTCTCGCGGTTGGACTCTTCGGCAGATTGATGTCAGCAATGCTTTCCTTCATGGATATCTCTCTGAGGACGTCTATATGCAGCAGCCACCTGGTTTCGAGGATGCCCGTTTTCCCTCGCATGTGTGCAAGCTTCAGCGCGCTCTCTATGGACTCAAGCTGTCTCCTCGTGCATGGTATGGTCGGCTCAGTGCCCGTCTTCTCGAGCTTGGTTTTGTCTCCTCCAAAGCAGATACCTCTCTATTTTTCTTCCGCTATCGTGATGTTCAGATCTAGATGCTTGTTTATGTGGATGACATTGTCGTTGTCGGATCTTCTCCACGTGCGGTTGATGGTCTTGTCCATGCCCTTGCAGCCAGCTTTCCTATCAAGGATCTTGGGCCGTTGGAGTATTTTCTTGGTCTGGAAGCGTCATACAATTCAGGGGGGATGACATTGACTCAACGGAAGTATGCCTTGGATCTTTTGCATCGTGTGAGCATGGAGAATTGTAAGCCTACTTCCACACCGATGTCTACTTCCGATCAGCTTGCACGAGTGTCTGGACAGCCTCTCAGCAGGGGCGGGCCCAGGATTTAAAGAGAGTGTATTCAAAATTTTAATGGTTATTTTAATCCTATAAATCCTTCTTTTCGGCGTATATAATTGGTTATGGCATCATTTTTTTGGCACCAGATTATACTTATTGTATACTATTATATAAAAGATATAACACAATGTAATAGAATCGTAAAATTGGTCATACTTAGAAACTGTTCAACAGATAGAAAGACTAATAAGTCAACATATCAAAGTGACAACATCTTAACATATAGGAGTACAAAAGATAGGAAATAGAAAATGATTAGAAAAAACTTACAAACTATAGGAGAACTATTTTTTATAAATAATGTTTGTTGTAATAATTGCCCAATTTTTAAACTTTCCCACATTGTAATTCATGTGGAAAATTGCGAATCGTCATGTCTAAACAATTCATAATTCATTTAAAACAAGTTTTTTGTTTTAAAATACTGAAATAGAAATCCAACTAACCAAGTTAACTTACTGTTGTAAGTCAATGCTAGACAACTGAAGAAGACGACCATGCGCTGACACCTGCAGATCGAAATTTTAACAGGCAGACGGTTAATATGTTTAGAAACACGAACACATCAAATTATCAATCAGATTTTGAACGACTGAATTGTGACTTTTGAACTGGAAACCTAGAGCCTTCGATGCGGTGATGCCTGATGCTGCCAACTGACGAGATGGATTAAAGATGAAGCGAAGCTGCGAGGGTTGAGGGATGGATGCCGTCAGATGTTTTCGTCGCCGCCGCTCGCCTGCCTGTGCCGCCGTGCCCGCGTGCGTTCAGGGGATGGCGATCAGCCCTGCCGCCATGCCCTACCCACGATCCCACGAGTGCGAACATAATTGGGAGGCGCCATTTCATCTCATGCGATATGCCTCGTTAGCAAAGCGCGTGTGGGCCCTGCGTCTTGCTGCAGCGATTTGGGCCATTTGGGCCTTGTCGGGGTGGTCAGGAGACCATAGAGAGAAGTGGGCTAGTCTTGTTTTCGGGCTGAAATCCTTAGCTGGCCTTTATTTCCTGCATCTATTTCGTTTTCCCCTGTACACATGAAATATGCTATATATATAGAATTTTTTTTGCCAAATATAATGGGTATTCAACTTAATACCCTTGAATTGTACTGGGCCCGCCCCTGCCTCCCAGTACCGATGATTCTTTTCGGTATCGTAGTGTTGTTGGTGGGTTGCAGTACTTAACACTCACTCGCCCGGATATTTCGTTTGCGGTAAACAAGGTGTGTCAGTTTCTCTCCCAACCCATTGATGCTCAGTGGGAGGCCGTCAAGGGGATTTTACGCTTTGTGAAAGGAACATTACATACAGGGCTGAAGTTTCGCAAGGCTGTCTCTACTAGCATTAGTATCTTCACTGATGCAGATTGAGCAGGATGTTCGGATGATCGATGATCAACTGGCGGTTTCGCCATATTCGTTGGACCGAACCTCATTTCCTGGAGTTCGAAGAAACAACTAACAGTGTCGCGATCAAGCACAGAGGCCGAGTACAAAGCCTTGGCAAATGGAGCTGCGGAAGCCATCTGGGTAGAGTCACTACTCAAAGAGCTTGGAGTGTCTCAGCAGCGTGTTCCGGTTCTGTGGTGTGATAACTTAGGGGCCACATATCTGACTGCCAACTCAGTTTTTCATGCGCGTACCAAGCACATCGAGATTGATTTCCACTTTGTGCGCGAGCATGTTGCTTCTGGAGCTCTTGAAGTCAGATTCATTTCTTCTAACGATGAGCTGGCTGATGTGTTTACTAAACCAGCCACCAGACAGATGCTAGACCGTTTTAATACCAATCTAAACCTTGTACAGAGTAGAAGTTCAGATTGAGAGGGAGTGTTAAAATAGGTCTAGCGTGTCGTGTACACGTACCCTGTACGTATGTATTTGTATATGCTGATTGTTATATATAGAAAGACGTGGTGAAGCTTTGCCCCATGGGAAACCCTAAACCCTATTCTCAAACTATATATATACGGGTGCGGGGTGCTGTAGAGCATTCAAGGAACGGGAGTACAAAAAAGAAATTAAGAGGGTGGGTGGGAGAAGGCAGGGAATGGACCTGAAAGTGTGAAACCATGGGGCTAGTAGATGGGAGAAACTAATAACGCTGCAAACGATGGATGGCAGACAAAACTCGCATGACACTCTTGATCGAAGGTTGTAGCTCACTGAACAAATGGGATGCATGGCCGATATTCTGTGTCGTGCATGAATCGGCTGCAAAAATATCGTCCAAGTAGCAGTAAAAGCATATCTGCAAAAACCAAGGTTTCTCCTATTTCCACATATGGAAAATATTCGAGAAAAGATGATGCAAAATGGAGGCATGGCAGGCTCACATGGCCTTCCCAAGCTCTCCTCGTGTCCTTCATGGCCTACCTCTACCCCCTTCATCACGGCTTCCATCTCTTAGTGAGGCCACTACCCGTGAGAACCATGATTGTTACAACTTCATCGGCTCGCCACACCCTCTCCCATTAAAGCCTCCTCCAATTGTTGCTAGTGTTCAGAGCCCCTGACGTCTTCTCCTCATCACACCATCCATAGGTTTAATATCAATCAAGACAGACGAGTATGGAAGGCATAGTAGGTTTTTTGAACTCCGATGTAGGTACACCTCCTATCATGAACCGTCGTTTGGGTATAGAGTTGTTTGGATCTATGCATCCCTAGAATTTCTTACGGAGGTGAACAATCATGATGGACTGATAGCAATTTGAATCATCATGGTCTGAGGTAATGTAATCGCGTTGAGATTCCTCTTGTCTAAAGCGGCAATCTCCACTGTTGTCGTTTTCTGTTGCCACACCTCCCATTCGATATTGTGTGAGCTAAGAGCAAAATCGCATTGTAAACACAAGCATCAATTCTGATGAGCGGATTTTTCATCCATTTTTACTCGTGTTTAAACCAGATATTCTTAAAAAATAATCCGAGATAATCGCTTTGGTTTGCCACTAGTGACTAATAAATGCAAAGGATTACAAATCTCCTCATTTATTTTGTTCCTTGCAGACATGGTCCATTTTAGGTTCAAAATTAAGTCATATATGGAAATAGATGATGCCCCGCGCGATTACTGTGGGAATCTTGTTAAAATTAAAGTGAAGTGCTAAATAAACTAAGACAATGTAAGAGTATTTTGCATGACAAAGTTTATATAAAAATGCATGCATGACTTGATGAGGTGGCATGCTTTGCATGAATAAATTAATGCAAAAACGTAACTTATGACTACATGCATGACTATGATGTGGCATTGTTGCATGAAGAGAAAAATTAGGTAGTGGGTTGCAACTATTTAAGAATAGAAGATAAATGAAGTAATTTAACTCAGAACCGCAAACGAACAACAAAGGGACACATAACATATCTCATAGACCCATCAACTTGAAGAATAACATCAGCCAATTGATGATCATAGAAGAATTACAGATAAGAACCGAGGCAAAAAATGCGTACATTACAAAGGAAACTCGATTCTTCTACTTTAACATCCGTGTCAGCAGGTGCTTCCATCTTCCAAGATTTTTGTTGCCACAAATTTACACAGATGAAAACTCCCCAACTCCTCCAGAAAGAGGTTTGAAGATCATATACATTGCTAACCAAACTATCACTCAGGAACAAATATGATGTTGAATTCGTCAGGCTGTGCTTACAGAGCAAACCGAAAATTAATTTGAGAGCTGGAACCTTCTTGTCGGTTTCCTATTTCGCCATTCCTGGACAAAGATAATGTGATTAAAATAAGCTCGGCTTTTACAGAATTCGTCCGAGAATTGTTTCAGTATTTCAAAAAAGGACTTACAAAAAGTGCATAGTAGAAGAAAGTGAGTATGGCAGAGCAACAAAGCCGTACTGGAAAACATTGTACCTGAAGTTTCCCAAAAATAACATTTGGGACATTCTGGATCATTCAAAGAAATGAGTTGCCTATTTTTACGAAGATACTACATGGCTTGTGAATCATGTCACCCAACATCATACTACATTGACAGTTGAACTTAAGCTTCTGTCTATGCTACTAATAACTTCTCTCTATACCTTCAGAACAATTATATTTGCTAGCTTTGTCATTAGTGGAAACAATGTATCCTTGATTTTCCCACTCCATGAGTTGTTAAGAAAAAAACAATAAGAAACAACTTTGCCTCCCATTGAAAAGGAGCTAATATTCTAGCAGTAATTGATTGTTATCCACAAGTTATACAAGTAATTGGCATTTTTCTCTATGGTGATCAACAGAAAATTATGCGCATCTACGGAAGATAGTCTAACATGCACTTCTAATGGTATAGGAACTTTAATTGCATATTTTTACTTGCAAACATACATTTTGAGTCGCTTCAGGATTATTGCTCACCTCAATGGCGTGTGGTGAGTTCCTTCATGCTTTTCTTGCATTCTAGTCATGCTAGTTAACTCCACGTATTTTCATATGAAACTGTTCATCCATTGGTAAATTCTTTTCCTACTCTTCCGCATCTGAAATATTTCCAATTATCACGCTGAAATGAAGACTTTTCTTGCTCTTCTACTGAATAAACAAGAGCATCATAGTATGTAGCTCAATGATGCTTAGGTAGTGGTAATTATTTATTGGCATAGTGTTTGTCTGCTTCTCATCAATGAGCTCATCATGGATTTTTTTTAAATGCCGAGGCATTTATTTTGTAGAGTTTGATGTTGTTATTGTTATGTAGCATCACATGATTTCATAGAATTTGACGGAAGTTATGTTGATCCTTTGCTTAAAGAATTTTTAGCAAGAAAGCACATCCTATTTGTTTCTCATTAGTTAGAGAAAAAAACGAACAAGTGAACTCCAATTGCTATAATTCTTTTTTTTGCAAAAAAACTAAAATGTCATTAAGCACCGTGTAGTACTAACATATGACTGACTTATTAGTCACAAACCGTGTAGTGAAAAAGTTTGAACTATTTAGATACCGGACAATCAGTTGGACTTCATGTCCATATGTGACCAAGTAGTTTTAGGCTGATAAGTATCACTAGAACCAGCCTGAAATTTGACCTCTCGGAACATAAAAAGTAGAGGCTTACTTCAGCAGCATGTGGTCAGTTCCCCTCACCGGCTACCATCTGTCTCATAGTTTGGTTTTTTCAGGAGATTTCAGGATAGAAAGGCAGCTTTGGAGAGGGGTCGCAAAGATCAAGGCTATTGTGTCAAGTACCGTGCTCAAAACATCCATCGGTTGCATCCATCTCGCCCCAATTCATCACCGACCACCAAGCGATTTACATCCACTGCGATCATGGATGACCCCGTGAGACATGCCACCCTATTCTTCCAGATACAATGGGTCGATTAATACGGCATTTTGATATGCTAATCACGCTTCCGTTTCACTAAATTTCCAGAACAATACTACTTACTTTCTACTAATACTGTTCTGTCAACTGCAAAAATCAGAATTATCGCAACATTTTCGTGATCTATATTCCAGCTTTTAGTATATGGTTTGTTTTAGAAGCGGATAAGTGGTGAAGGGTCGTATATAGGAATACTTGTTATGCACGTCTATCTACACTCTTCTCAGCCTAGAAATCATTATGTGCTTGTTGACTTGTTTTGCTCACATTGCCGCCGAAACTGTGAGCGGTCCTTGCATGTCTTGTGTATTCATTGAAAGCGTCTAAAATATGGAGTTGCAACATGGCTGCTAGCTGCTACTTTCATGTTATCAGAAGAAGGCCAAAGCTCTCATTTTCTAGATATGTCGAGTTTAAATATGAATGATATTTTAAGAACGGAATTTTCAGTATCATATATCTATAGCAATTGTGTTCTGAAACGGAATTGTTGGCTCCTGTACTGATTCTCTCAAGTCCTTCCAGCTTTAGGGACTGCTCAATTGGATCTGCACAATCCAACAAAATAAATGTGCATAATGTCTGCGACACTTTCTTCGGATCATCACGAAGGTAGTTGTAGGAGTAAAAAAGTACGTCATACTGTTTTTTTAGTACAAGCCAGAGACTGTTGAGAAAGAAAGGCTAGGACAAGTAATACTTGTTTTTACAGTACTTGCGCAAAAAGTATGTCATACTGTTTTGTTCTAGATGATTTTGGTGAATTTTACAACCTTCTTTTCAGTCGTATACCCCCAGAAAGTTTGCTTTCATGGGCCTTACTAATCCAAGAAAGAACTGTGAGTAGTAGCAAACCTGACATGAAAAGTTTCAGAGACGAAAACTCCGGTCAGTTTTGTCAGGATCTTGTGACCCAATTCCAGGACTCTATTGACTAAGGTAATTAATGATATATCTGTGTTCACTTAGGGGTGAGTGCAACCAGTAAATAAATTTAGACTACGAACTAGAGTAGGACAGTAAAATCCAGGAGCGGGATGGAGAACACATGGGACATTGAGGACTAATAGTCAACACTTAAATCTTGCTTTATATTCAGTTCAGTTCCAAGTAGTCTGATAAATAGATGGAGATGCGACTGTTGATCTATGGTTGATTTGGTAATTATAAATTTTCCTTGATGACTGTCATTTTGTTGTCCTAAATGTGTCATATGATATGCATAACAACTTGAGAGCACCTTTGCTGCTCTTGATGTGCTTCGTCATGCAGTTTTTTAAAGTGCACAAGCAAGCTTGCGAGTGATGACAACTACTATGACCTACAAACCTTGAATCAAGGTTTTTGGGGTTGAACATAGGGGCACAACACGCTCTCCCATCTACACAGTGAAGCGTATGAAAGAAAAAGCTACAATATACAAATCGTCACCGTCATTCAGTTTGTCCAAAACTAAGAAAAGCTCTTTAAAAAAAACTGGGAAAAGCTCATGTGATGGAAAGAGATGAATTTTCAATATCATGATTGTGTTTTATAATTTGAATGACCAAAGTAGATGGTCCAGTCTGCCCGTGTTTGACAATATGAAGGGACAAGCTTGTTGACCCATTATCTGGCCAGGAAATTACAATAATTCGGAGGGCTTAGGTATGGATAATAGATCTGACCTAATCTAGCAAGGTGAGTGACTCGATTGCACATGTGTAAAACGGAAGTTTAAATTACTTGAATCTCTTGTAGGGTTTTGGGGAGATTGTCAGCGAGCCACTGATGAAAGGCCTTTTGCAATGACAATGATAGAGAAGATTTGAAAGATCTCGCTTGGCGTGGGGCAACTTGTGTACTCCTGGATGGGGGCGCCGCCCGGTGGCAGGGCACAGCCGGGAGGCGTTGGTGTCACCATTGTGCTACATCACACATTTTTCTCACGGCGATTGTGTTACTATTGTTGTTATCAACAACCTACCATGACGGTCTGGGAGGTGATGAAAGTTAGCTGTAGAGGCTACACTCAAATATATGATCTTTGCGGTGAAGAAAAACAGGAACAATAATGCAACTATCCCCTTTAAAGGGATTATTCCATCATTGAATATTTGATTTAATCAGAACAGGAATGCACCTGCTATGTGACTGGCACAAAAATTATTGGTGAAGTTTGCTCTCATGCTTACACAATTTTTTATTCCTTTTCCACTATTCCTCACTGCAACCTCATGGTAGCACTATTGTTGCTCTGTAACCTGATATAGCTTTTTGATAATCTATTTATTTATTTGTATGAGCTTGAATTCTAATTCTTATTTCCATAGACCACAAGTTGTATGGGCTTATTTAACCTACTATCATGTACCCATTGTTCAGTTATGTCTATTGCATTTTGTTTTTCATTAAGCTTGAAATTTTAGACCTGAAATTAATCTTCGTCAAAATTAGTTCAACTGAATGGAGCAAATATGTGATTTAGATATAATGATTCACTGATTTTACAGGGACAAGAAACCTTTTTTTGATTGTTGTTGTCATCTTCCCACACCTGCCGTAAGTACTAAAGTAGTATACTGAAATATGATACATGTTTGCGAAGTGTCCTCTCCTTTTAGTGATTTACAATGGTAGTATTATTGATCTCCCATGTAGTGTGCTGACCAATAAGCAACTTAAATACCTTTCCAGTAATTAAGTTGGGTAAAGAGAAAGCAGAGAACGAAATCTTGGTGAAGACATCTCAACAGAGATGAGATAATGTTGCCCAAGCTGATTATTGCTTGGTTTTTATATCCCTTTTCAGTTGTATTTTTATGCATTATCGACTAGGAATAGAGGATATCTCACAATCAATTTTCAAGTGCCTATACGAAACTCATAACATGGTTGGGCACTGTTATCCAAAACATATGTTACATTTTTCTCCATCATTATGCAACCTTTATTCGGATCATATTTTTTCTTACCAATTCTTTGTTCATTTATATTACATTTATTTTCTGCTCATAGTATGTTTCTTGATAAATCAATGGACCCTATGCCCACCATTGATCTAATCATGGTTTGTCGTTATTTACCTTTGCATGTGCAAGCAAGACGTGTATTGCACGTGTAAGCTTACTAGTGTATTTAAATAGTTAGTGATCAGACACCTGGTCCGCAGAGATGCAAAGTTGGTAGAGTCAGTTGCATGCTTGGATAGCAGGCGATGCCTGATGTGTCCTACTACGCTATATATGGATGACTTGATTTCAGTTTCCTTGTTTCAGTTTCTTGCCAATTATTGTATGGTGTTCGTCCTTTTTCACTTTTTCTCTTTCATAGGTTATATTGATGTATCACCAATTTTCGGGATATAAACTAAGATTATTGAGTTGTAAACTTCAAGTGAGTGACCACGATCAGCATGTAACACCCCGATAAGGATCTGTCGTAGGCTAGAGAACGGGAATCGTGGCAAGTGAGGAAGGCGTGGAGAGGAACAAGAGGGTGAGGGCGATTGACAAAGAGAGATGAGAAATGATTCACGTTTCAACAGCTTGTCTCTCTTACAGCTTGGGCCCATAAGTACCCAGCACCCACACACGACCTACTGGCCCTCACGCTCTTACATGGCCAAATTTTTTTTTCGAAACGGAGGCAAAAGTTTTGCCTCATCGATTAATTAAGCAGAAGAGAGTTGCTCGGTTAATTAGGGAAAACCGAGCGAAAACCAGATTGCCCAGTTAATTATGGAGAACCGGGCTAAAACCCTCACAACCGCTGAGCGGCACACATAGAAAGCCCCCGCACACCACTCCAAAGAGGGCCTCGACGAGACCGCACGCAGGCGTCATCGTCATCACTCCTCCCCTAGAGGCGTCATCGCCATCCCTACACTTTGAGCAAACGACTCCGACTTCGCCGTAGGCGATCGTCGACTCAACCCACATTGTAGCGGACACGTGAAGCTGCATGAAGATCGATGCCAAAACCTCAGCCTCCTGCGGCCAGACAGCGCAACTCCAACTCTGACGAAGAACTCAGTAGGACAAAACCAGGCACGGCTGGCGCCACGGGAGATCGCCGAACGGGCAACCTGCAACCAGTCATCGTATACCACAGGGCCTCGCCACCGCAGCTTCGACTCCATAGCAACAAGCAAACCGAGGCAATACCGTGGACACGCCGAAGAAGAGCCGACTACCGCAACCATTGCCGCGTCGCCGACATCGCTCCCACCATCAACCACCGGACCCGCTTGCCGATGCCGAGCTCCAGGACGAAGCCCCCAAGAGGGAAAAAGACACCAAGGTGCCGTCATCGTCCGATCATAAGATCTAGGGTTTCCCCTCAAGAGGCCGAGATGGCCGGATCCGCGCGAGAGGAGTGCGGCAGCAAATCAGCGATGCCTCCAGAAAGGTCACGACGGCCACAGCCGCCGCCATCGCTGGTCACGGCACAGGGCCGTGACAGGGTCTTCATCCGAGCTCCCACACCACCTCGGTTGCACATCATCCCGCACCAGCACCGACAAGCCCACCAATCATCCTCTCAGCCGAAGCCGCCGCCCGAGCGCCAAACAGGCAGCCCGAGCCCCTCCACCACGCGCCCCGCCAGAGCAGCAACACCATGACAGGCCTCCACCACGCCGGAGCAGGTGGCCACCCGGCCGCAGATCCGTGCTGCGCAGACCTCCTGCGCACATCCGCCGAGCCTCCTTGCCCGTCCTCGCCTGAGCCGCAGCCCCTCACGCCCGCCTGCCGAGCTTCCCTGCCGCAGCCTCCCTGTCGCCTCGGCGTGACCCACACACGGCAGATCCACGCCAGCTGGGCCACCCCGCGCCGCCGCCATGCCTCTGCACGGTCCCCTTGCGCTGCTGCCGCCCGGGCCCTCTGCACGCCCGCGACGTGCACCCCAGCAGATCCAAGGCGGCTCCATCCCAGGTAGCCTCGTGATGCCAGGACGGCGCCAACGCCACCGGAGGTCTCCTTGCCACTTCCGATCTGCGCCGACCCACGCGACCGCCGTGCCCCTCGCGGCCAAATCGCCGCCCGCTCCTCGCCCCCACCGCCCGGCCCACGCCCGAGCCGCAGCGCCCCACCTTCTCGTGCCCGACGCGCGCCTCGCCGCGCGCCCGCGCCCCTCAGGCCTCCGCGAGCTCAAGGCCGCGCCGCCCCTAACCCCGGGCCACCGGATCCGCGCCAGCCGGCGCCGGAGCCGCGCCCGCGCGCTCGCCAGAGCCGACGAGACCTCACGCCAGATCCGCCCTAGCGCCGTCCAGAGAGATGCCCCGCCGCCACCCTCCCTGGAGCCTGACCGGGCTTCGCCGGCGGGCTCCTCAGGCGACGGCGAGGTGCAGGTGAGGAGGAGGTCGGTCAGGCGGCGGCGCCGGAGGGGGTTCCCCCCGTGACGCCCGGGTGAGGCGACGCGGGGGTGAGAGGCACTAGAAGTAATTATTTACTTACATGGCCAATTGGCCAACACACACCTAGACACTTGTCCCTAGGGTCCACTCGTCAGTCACACGCAAGCTCTTACTAACCAGTGTGACACAGTATATAGATAAATAAAGTGCAATTTCAGATATTTTCGTCATCCCTGAACAAAGATTACGATTAAAATAACCAAGCTTGAATTTTACAAAATATTGACAACTAGCTGGATACTTTGACAGGAAGGATTTGCAAAGAATGCATAGCAAAACAAATGTGGCAAACACGGCAAAGCCATGTCTAGTTTTGAGATTTTTTTATAGTACATCATACTACCCAATAGTATGATGTACCATAAAGTATTATTTTTCGAACAACCTTTGCCATCCCAATTCCGAAAGCCATTTGCAAGCCGCCGCCCACACAACCTCCGCCGTCCCGACGCTGCCTGGTCTCCTCCCTTCACGCACATCAGAAGATCCGCGGGTTGGAGTGGCAAGCCTATGTCGCCACTGGATCGATTGGTTTTGAGTATTTCATCACTAATCCATCAGCAATCCACCACACACACCACTAATCCCGCCAGCACGCACACACATCCAGAACTAAGCTAGCACAGATGGGCACCATCCATCAGCAGGCACACACCTTAACGCCTTAATATACTACACAAATTGTGCGGTACTATTGGTCAATCCAGTCGCGTTCGGCCACTAAAATGGATGGCCCATATATCTTAGATGTACTGTAAAAGCCCTCGTAGTTTTCTCCACTCTATCAGCAGTGCAGAAAAAAACTTAGACGCACCTTTTCCTCTTAGGGAAAATGAGCTGAGATTTTAGATAAAACAGAAAATGATTGTTTCTCCTCAATGTATACATGTGATTGGCATGCGAACAGCGGAAGTTCATCTGCTACACACCATATTGACATATTGACACGAGAAACAACATTACACCTCACGAGCTACACACGATTCAGATGCAGCGTCACACTTATCGTGCTGTTAATGCAATCGACGTTTTGAACATTGCTCACCCTGTCTCTTTATATATGTGTAAGCCATATGCACCTTTTCTACTTGTATTCCTTCGGTTTGTATCAGGTTATGGGTGTGCACTCAGTACTACTTTTGATGCTTTTTCTTGTTGATGACTGAGATTTTGGAAGGAACTGAAATAATATGTGGACAAGAGATGATGCAGTCGCATCCGTTTGTCCAGTTAGAAACCATGAGAAATGATAGGAAAATGAATCGAAGTGTTATGGATTGGAGCCAAGTATGTGGTTTATTTTTAGCGTGTTCGTGTCTTTCCCAAGGTTGAGTTGGGAATATCAAAATGGAGTTATCACTCTGCACAGTGTGCATATTATTAATTTTTCACCATCCTTGAAAGCAATCGTTGGTGTTTCTAAATTATTCATTTCATTATGTTCCTGTCTATCCCTGAGCTCTGTCAGTACGAAAGGTGACATGCTCCGACAGTGGCCATGGTGTCATGAAGTTGGTAAACAACAAGGGGCCTTTCATAGACTGGAGGGGGTCGCCGGAGAACCTGACCTCCGAGCTGGTGGCCGACGGCGCCATTTCCAATAGCCTGCACGGTCAGTTAGAAACTTCTCGACTGTGTCGGTGCAAGATCAGAAGTGATAGACTTTCATGATTTTTGCTATCCTACCAAACGCCATGACGTTCGCTGACTAAAACTACGTTTATTTTGAGACCGAGGTAGTATTATTTTTAGACGTGTTTGACAAAAAGACTGCCCCTTTAGGGGTATGCATCCCACAGGACTACAACTCTGTATAAAGTGACCGAAACTACCAAAATTTCTTAATTTTGTGACTAAAAACTACCAGTTTCAGATAATAGTCAGTTTAGACGATTTAAACATGTTTATGACATGCGGGACCCACCCATCCGGGCTGACATGGCGGCAAAGTCAACCCCATTTATTCTGACCATTAAGGATGCCGTTATTGTAAGTGGGGCCCACGCATCAGCATCAACCTCCTTCTTCCTTCTCCTCTTTGGCATTTCAACAAGCACCTTGTGTGCATTGCAGCACCCTTCGGAATTGGAGCGCGCTGCCACCGGGGCAAGGACAACGGGTTCCGGCTCGAGTACGATCACACACGGCCCACCGTGCCTGACTGGCCACGAGGTCGTTGCCATCTCGCTCATGCTAGAGGACCATGGCACAAGGAAATATGGGCAGCAGGGGGACGGCTGGCGTACGCGTGCCCGCGCTGCAGTCGAAGGCCACGCCGGGCACCGCGGTTGCGGTGGTGCCTACACCCCCGCTGGCGCCAGAGCCACGGTCACGTTGTGAGTAAATTGATCAAAACCACCACATTTGTGGCTAGGGTACTCCAAAACTACCGCTTTTATCAAAAATCATAAAAGACCACCCCTTCTGCGTAGTGAATAACAAAATGCACTAAACGAGCTGTCAGGCGCGACTAACAGCAAAACAGACAAACTTGACCCACATATCAGGGTGACATGGTAGGCCTATGTGGATAAGTTGCTGAGGTGGCAAAGCGTCCCACATGCCATCCCCACTATCTTCTTCTCATCTCTTCCTACCCTCATCTCTCTCATCAGCGTAGTGTTGTGCCGCCACCCCCATCTCGTTCGCTGCTGCACCCTGGAGCCGCGCTGTCGTCCGCCTCCTGACGCCGTGCCACCGTCCCTCCTGGTCCGCCGCTCGAGCGCCATTGCCGGCGAGCCAGAGAAAGTGCTCGCCTCGTCCGACCTTCCTCTTCTCGATCCGGTCAGTGACCCGGACGCCGATGTAGCTCCTTGCAGATCCATGGCCACCACTCGAGCGCCATGGCTGGCGAGCCAGAGGAGGTGCTCACCTCACTCGGCCCTCCTTTGCTGGATCTGGTTGCCTACTTGGCCACCGCCGCAACTCCTAGCATGCCCGAGATCCATGGCCGCCACTGGAGTGTCATGGCCGGCAAGCCAGTGGAGGTGCTTGCCCCGCCCGAGCCCTCCTTTGCTAGATCTGAACCCCGACCTGGCCGCCGCCACAGCTCCTAACATGGACGACGATAACACCACGATGAACCTCGCCGCTAGGTGCTCGGACACTTCTAGCGGATGGAGCTTGTTGCCAGCCTTGTGGACGCGAGCGTCGTGAGCCGCCATCACCTCCTATAACATCGTTTGCGCCATAGCCTGCTACGGCGAGCCTCGCCAAGGATGCCATTGCTTGTTTGTAGAAACGCCCAGGAGACAAATGGCTTGAAAAGCACAAAAATGAAGAAAAAAAATAGTTGACTCATTGACAGGTGGTACCGTTGTCCAAGGCAGCATGTTGTGCACGCAAGCACGCCACGTTAGGATGACAAGTCGACTCAACTTGTCAGTTTCGCTGTTAGAAGAAGCTCACACAAGAATCAGTGTGATTTGATACTCACTTGGCACAGTGTTGGTGGTAATTGAGTTTTGGCAAAGACGATGGTTCTGAAATGCCCTAGCCATAAATGTGGTGGTTTTGAGCAATGTACTCTCGCGTTATGGATGGCTGGAGAGAACCGCGAGCGTTGCAGGTCTCCTCGTCGTTTCAGCCCGTCGGCTGCTATTCTCTCCAGTTTAACCGTCTGCGACGCTTTTGTTGTTCGTAACGCTACCGCTACAACTGCAGCAGGATGTTAGAGATATATTTAGTAGTAGAGATTGGCCTGGATTAGGTAGAATTATTTCCATTTTATCTCTAGAAGAAGTCTTGCCATCAAAGTCTTGTACTCAATATATACTCACCCTCGAGGCTCATTAATAAACCCAACGATTCCACCAATCCCTATCTATCCCTTCTGTTACAGGCTCAACCGGGCAAGGGAGCGAGCAGCGGTAGCACCTAGTGGTACCATGGGCTGAAAGCCTCATAGCTCATTCCCATCCATCGTACGTGTTGGTCTACTCGGAGAGCAACAACGTGTGCAGATGCAGCAGTGCTAGCTAGCTAGCTAGGTTTGCACGCGTTCGTGTGGTTGCTTGCGCCGCCCGAGCTGAAGAGACACCAGCGCGCGTGCTTGGGTCGCTGCTTGGTGCTGGCGTCCGGCAGAGCACGCCGCTAGGACGCAGGCATCTTTGAGAAGCTCGCCCACGTTGGGGCGCCTCGCGCCACCGTCCGCTGATGCACATGAGTTGTTTGTGGAAATGCATAGAGGAGGAGGAGGAAGAAGGTTGATGCTGACGTGTGAGCCTCACCTGTAATCAACATATATATGGAAAGGAGGAGGAGGAAGAAGGTCGATGTTGTGTGGGCCTCACTTGTTGAAATGCAGAGAGGAGGAGGAGGAGGAGCTGAAAGAAGGTTGATGCTGAGGAAGAGGAGAAGAAAGAAGATGGATCAGATGGAGTCGACCAGCTTGGCAGCTCCTCGCTGACTTCCATATGTTTTCGATCTTTAGACGGTGTCGCAACCCGGGTAACTTCTTCCCCGCCAAGGTGTAACGTCTTTCCAGCTTCTCTCTAGACCTTTGCCCTCATGCATATCTAGTTTTGTCCCCTCTATCAGGGGATTGGAAACGAAAATGAGATGCAACTTTGCCTCAACGAAAGTGAGAGAATGGAGAGAGAACTGAAAATGAATCTTTACAGCAACGTATACATGTGATCGGCATGTGACCAACCGAAAAGTGTACGCAGCTGGCCAGTGTGAGAAACATTAATTGCTACTCCTCTCCTCATGAGGTTCACACCATTCAGCCACGTCATACTTATCTCCTTTATTGCAACACACATCACGCTTATCGCGCTGCTAATTTAACTGACCGTTTTGAACATTGTCCACTTATCTCCATATATATGTCTGAACCATATGCACATTTCTGCAGGTGTTAAGTGTGCACTCACAACTGAACTTTTGATATGTTTTCTTGCCGATGAGATGAGATCTTAGAAGAAACTGAAAGATAATGTGGACAATATATATTATTGTTGACGGATTGGTCCAATGAGAAACAATGGAAATTTGAGAGGAAAGTGGGCTGCTGCATATCGAGCATCCATATGCCTGATTCTCTGATGCAAACCTAGCAAATGTTGAGCGTGATTCTGTCCCATGGAAAAGTGCTAAGTTCGTTTGAAGTCTAGATCTGTGTAGTATGTAAAGCTCAAATGATCTGCTGCAAGCCTGTGAAAATAGAAATGGCCTGACCTAACTTAGAGGGAAGTGATCAAGACAGGACATCCTTTGTACAAATAGAATTTTTTATTGTAATCACAGTATGGTATATATGAGAAATGGCCTGATCTAACTTAGAGGGAAATGATTGTTCATCCATAATGTATATATGTGATGGTATTATTCTCTGTTGTGGTCAACTGAAAATCATGCAGAAGAAAACAACGGATGAGGAGAAATAAATGTCAGGCTAACATTTCAGTATTCATCCTGAAGTTAGAGGTTTTGCAGAAGAAAAGAACAAAAAGTTTGAGAGCATTCTGTTGTCTGTTATTGAGATGAAATAAAGTGGGATGCTAATCGACATAATTTATCAAAAGAGATGGAATCGACCAGCTTGTCTGTTTCCTCGCTGAGTTCTACATTTTTTGATCTTCAGACGATGTCACATCCCGGGAATTTTCTTTCCAGCCACCGTGTACGTCTGTGCCAGCAGTTCAAACACCACCGTTCCTAGATCTTTATGCACCTTATTCAGCTCGATGAATTTCTCAAAGTAGGCCATCAAGGTGTTGGTCACGTCTGGTGGTGGCACCCAAATCCTGCTGCTGCTGTGTCCCCAGCTCTTCGAGAAAGCAGTTTACAAGGTCATATGCATCACTAACGAAAGTATCACTGCCAACAACAGAGAAAGCAGTTTACAAGGTCATATCCCGCAGGATTTCGGTTACGGACGCACGGAAGAGTTGTGGTTGGAGAAGATTAGAGAGGAAAGGTCCCACCAGCGAAAATCAAGAAGGGTTGATTGGCGAGAGAGCAGTCCGTGAAGCCAGTCCGTACTAAAATGGCGTAAGTGTAGCATTTTTGCTGCCAACAAATATGCGCCTACATAGCAAACCACAACAAATATGATTCTTATGCTTAAAATAAGCAGGCTTAACTTTAACAGGGTATGATCAGAACTGGCTGAAATTGCATAGTAAAAGAGTGTGAATATGGAAAGAGCAACAGAGCCGTATCTAGCTCATTTCCTCCACTCTATGAGCAAGTCAAAAATGAGATGCAACTTTGCATCCCATTGAAAATGAGTTGAGATATTAGTTCAAACAAAAAATGACTATTTACCCATGTATACATGGCGAACAACGGAAAATAAACTGCAGGTGGCCAACATGAGAGACACTGTTACTCATCATGAACTACACACCATTCAGCAGCGTCACACTTATCACACTAATTTAACCAAAGTTTCGCCCACGCCGTCTCTTTATATACCTCTAAACCATATGCACCTTTTCTGTGCTTCTTCATCAGGTTATGAGTGTACACTCGATTACTGAACTTTTGATATGTCCTCTTGCCGATGAGTTGAGATTTTAGAAGAAACTGAAACAAATTGTGGACTAATTACGATCTGGTCGTTGGTGCGTGCCTTCCTATAGAAAATTGACATGATTATGTCTCATTGAAAACACCTATTTTGTACCATGGAGAAATGCTTCATTTTTTCGAACCAAAGTGTGTACGACGTGTCCCATTGAGAAGCGCTCAGTATGTCCATCGAGAGAAGATGAACGAAGTATGCAGAGTGGAGGAGTAATTAAAGAGCGTGGATGTATGACACTCCTTCTTCCCCGGGACTATATTAAGAATATAGAAACGGAGTTATCCATGTGCACATTATTTATATGTATTATCAATTTGTTACCATCCATGAGGGCAAACATCATGTCTTTCTGAATTATTTATTTCGCTATGTTTTTGTCCATGAGGGCAAACTGGGTTTAAGATTCAGGAGGAGGGCGACGTGCTTCAGGCCTTCAGTTCCCCAGGTGCAACCTCTGCATCATGCCAATGGTAATCTGCAAGAGAAGTTTCAAGGGCTGGACGGGGTCACCGGAGACCTGAGCTTTGAGCTGGTGGTCAATGGCGCCATAGTAGGGAGCCAGGTGAGGCCGCAGCTGACATGGCGGTCTGGTAGAAACCAATCAATCATGTCGGCTGGAATGCCAATTTCTCCCAGCTTGACCAACACTATAAATCTGATGCATACCCAGTATGGGTCAGGATTCAGGAAGTGAATATTATCCACAATACATAGAATACACTCTTCAAAATACCGAAGGTGAAAACGAACCTCCCCACCCCCGCGTCGCCTCCCTCTAGACACGGGGGGCCCTCCGACGCTGCCTAATTCTGACCACTCTCCTCCCCCTCACCTCGCCGCCGCCTGAGGAGCCTACCAGCGAAGGAGAGACGTGATTCAGGACCATGGTTCATGTCATACGATTTAACCTCCTAGTACATGTGGATATGTGACATGCATGTCAACTGCATTTTTTAATCAACCATGCATGGATCCTCATGAATATACATGCATGACAACTGCATTTTTTAATCAATCATGCATGGATCTTCATGAATAGTGTCTAGAAATCAATGATGTCAAGCGTAGGTTCGGCTGAACCATGGTTCTGTACAACATTTTCGGCCAGCGAAGCCCGGTTAGGCTCCAGGGAGGGTGGCAGCGGGGCATCTCTCCGCAAGGCGTGACGTCGGGCTCTTGGTGGGTCGGCGCCGGCCTGGGCGGAGCGGCGCGACGTCGGGCTGATGGTGGTTGCGAAATGTGTGGTTGTGCGGGTTCGACAGGTGTGAGCTGGGTGCGGGGGTGTGGGATGACAAGGCCACCGCGGTGTGCGCACAAGGGCATGCAGCTGCAGGCATGGGATGGCCGCGTGGCCTTGAGGGTGTAGCGTGCGCACGCTGGGCACAGCGTGGGCACCATGGGTATCCGGGCATCTCGGAACTGGAATCTAGAGCTGTTGCGGTGGAGCTCGGGTGGCTCGGAGGCCCGGAGTGGTGCTGTGATGTGGCTTCGTCGCGAGGGGTTGCTTCTGCTGTCACCGGCGGGCGCGTGGACTACGACCACGGACCGAGGTGGTCGGTGGCTTCGAACGGCGCTTCTTCTTGCTTTGCCGACATGGTGCTCAGTACAGGTATGGTCGCTCGTGCTGTGTCCGGTGGTCCTGCTCCAGTAGGTCGTCGATGGATCTGCTGTCCTGCGCGGCGAGAGGGTCGGAGGCGGCCTCCGCGAGGTGCGGGTGACTGCGTCGGCTACAATGTGGCATGTTTGGCAATGGTGGCAGCGGTGGATGGTGGGCCCTCATGTGGAAGGTTGACCGCCGGTGGTCTCCGCGAGGTGCGGTTGGCTGCGACATGCGGCGGTCTCGGTGCCTCTACGTCGACGGGCAGCTTTGAAAGTGGTGGCGGTTGGTGGGTTTGTCGGCACCGGTGCGGGATGATGTGTGACCGAGGTGGTGTGGGAGCTTGGGTGAAGACCCTGTCTCGGCCTCGTGTCATGACCAGCGATGGCGGCGGCTATGGCAGTCATGACCTTCCTGGTGGCATTTTTTCTTTGCTGTCGCACCCCTCTTGCATGTATCCGGCCATTGCGACCTCTTGAGGGGAAACCCTTGATCTTGTGATCGGACAATGGGGACACTTTGGTGTGTTGTTTTCCCTCTTGGGGGCTTCGCCTCAGAGCTCGTTATCGGCAAGCGGGACCGGTGGTTGTGGCATCAAGACTTTTGTGGCAATGATGATGGTCGCAGCGATGTCGGCGACGCGACAATGGTTGCGCTAGTCGGTTCTTCTTCATTGTGTCTGTTTTATTGCCTCGGTTTATTTGTTGTTGTGGAGTTGAAGCTGGGGTGGTGAGGCTCTGTGCTATACGATGAATGGCTGCAAGTGGCTTGTTCAGTGATCTTCCATGGCGCTAGCCGTGCCTGGTTTTGTCCTTCAGAGTTCTTCGTCAGAGTCAAAGTTGCGTTGTCTGGCCGCAAGTGGCTGGGTTTTGGCGCATATCTTCATGCAGCTTCATGCATCACCAATAGTATGGGTTGAGTCGACAATCGCTTACGGCGAAGTCGGAGTTGTTTTCTCAGAGTGTAGGGATGGCGATGACGCCTCTAGGGTCGGAGTGATGATGATGACGCATGCGTGCTGTCTCGCCGAGTTCCTCTTTGGAGTGGTGTGCGTGTGGTTTCTTAGGTGTGTCACTCAGCGGTTGTGATGGTTTTCGCCCGGTTCTCTATAATTAACTGGGCAATCTGATTTTCGCTCGATTTTCCCTAATTAATTGAGCAACTCTTTTCTTTTAAATGAATGCAAGATAAGTGCCATTTCGAAAAAAAAATATCCGCAATGTATACATTTGACAATCATTGTTCTCTGTTGTGATCAACTAAAAATCATGTGCATTTATCTCTGCTGCATTTACCAACAAAAGGAACATTTGGATGTATCTCTGCTGCTTTAGGGAGGTTAATTGCCTAGTTTGGCTTGGAAATCTAGATTCCAATTGATTCGAGCTTAATGCATGCACGAGTAGTGTATGATGAATTCATTCATGCTCTTATTGCACTATGGTCATGCCAGTTGACTCCTCATGTGCTAGACACCATTCGGCAGCATCACATTTTCTGAGCTGCTAAGTTAACTAGAAGTTTCTGAATATTGCTCACTCTTTTTGTTGGAAAAGGGGTGTAACCCCGACCTCTGCATCGGAACGATGCATACAACCACCTTTATTAGAAAGCAAATAAGTTCAACACAACTCACGATGTCCACCACAAAAATGCTCACGAAGAGCAGAGAATAAAAGCCACAACCGGTAGGCAAAAGAAAGATAGGAAAACTAATTGCCTATCCTATTACATGACCGTCATCCAAACCGGCTGAATATAGCCCGAGCTACCATCTCTTATCGGGTAGATCCAGTAACCAAATGCTCCCTGGCCTCCGTCTGAGTGAGTAGCGACCACATACGGATCAATGTAGTGGCTCGGAATATAACCTGCAAAAAATGAGTATTTGTTGTTCTGTTAAAAACCAAATCATTCCTGCAGTTCCAGACTGCCCAAAGTAAAGCACATACTCCTACACGAATGTGTCTCACTGTTTGGGATTCTATCCCGTCCAGCCACGTCCCAAATAACGTGTTGATATTATTCGGAGGAGTAATATTAAGCGCAATGTGAACAATCGGCCATAGAACATTAGCCATCGGACAGTCAAGAAAGAGGTGTTTGATAGTCTCATCACGATCACAAAAACTACATCTCGTGGAACCAGTCCAGTTGCGCTTTGTCAAATTGTCCTTAGTTAAACTGACTTGTTTGTGTATAAACCACATGAACACTTTAACTCTCGAAGGTACCTTGACATTCCAAACATGTTTGGATGTAGGAATAGAGCTAGAGTTAATCACATCTAAATACATAGATTTAACCGTGAACTCTCCATTCCTGGATAACTTCCAGCACAACGTGTCTGGCTGTTGAGAAAGCTGCACATCCATCAGTCTTCTCACCAAATGGAGCTAGGCTTCCCAACGGGCTCCGGCAAGTGTTCTCCTAAAGTGGATATTGAGAGGAGTGGACTGAAGCGCGGTAGCAACGAAAGCGTCTCTTCGTTGCACAATGCTATAAAGGGAGGGATATTGAAGCGCGAGAGGGGTTTCCCCTAGCCATGTGTCCTCCCAGAATCTCGTGGAAGTACCGTTTCCGACTATAAACTTTGTTCTATTGAAAAAGGCTGCTTTAACTCTCATCAGCCCTTTTCAAAAAGGTGAGTCCGTCGGCCTCACTGTCACCTGTGATAAAGTTTTGGAATGAAGGTACTTATTACGCAGAATCTGTGCCCACGTGGCCTCCGACTCTACAGATAACTTATACAGCCACTTGCGGAGAAGACATCTGTTTTTCACCTCAAGATTTTTTATACCTAGACCCCCTTGGTCTTTCGGTCAACAAATAATATCCCGTTTAGCGAGTCTGTACTTCTTTTTCAGGTCATCACTCTGCCAGAAAAATCGGGATCGATGGAAATCCAGTCTTTTTCGAACTCCAACTGGTATCTCGAAAAACGACAAACGAAACATAGGCATGCTCGTGAGTACCGAATTAATTAGAATTAGACGCCCCCCGTACGACATCAGCTTGCCCTTCCAGCAACTTAGTTTCTTTTCGAATCGATCCTCAATACACTTCCATTCTCTATTTGTTAGCTTACAATGGTGAATTGGTATACCCAAATACGTAAAAGGTAGATTCCCAAGTTCACACCCGAACAAGTGCTTGTAAGCCTCTTGTTCCTCTTTGGCTCTTCCAAAGCAGAACAATTCGCTCTTGTGAAATTTAATCTTTAACCCGGTCAATTGTTCGAATAAGCATAACACCAGCTTCATGTTTCTCGCTTTTGCCAAGGCATGCTCCACGAAGATGATAGTATCATCAGTGTACTGTACGATAGACACTCCTCCATCAACTAGATGAGGTACCAGGCTACCTACTTGACCAACATCCTTTGCCCTACCTATTAGAATGGTCAACATGTCAACTACAATGTTGAGTAGAATAGGTGACATCGGATCTCCTTGTCTCAGGCCCTTGTGTGTCTGGAAATAATGACCCTATGTCGTCATTCACTTTGATTTCAACACTCCCTTTTTGCGTGAAGGATTCGACCTGGTTCCTCCAAGCCGGGTACAAGCCTTTCATACGCAAAGCCTGTTGCAGAAATGGCCATTTAACCTTATCATACGCTTTTTCGAAATCCACTTTGAAAACAACCCCGTCTAGCTTTTTCGTATGGATTTCATGGAGCGTTTCATGAAGGACCACAACCCCTTCTAGGATGTTTCTGTCCGACATGAAAGCAATTTGGGTCGGCTGCACCATAGAGTGCGCAATCTGTGTGAGTCTATTAGTCCCAACCTTTGTAAAAAATTTGAAACTAGCGTTAATAAGATAGATAGGCCTAAACTGCTCAATTCTCACAGCCTCTGTTTTCTTTGGAAGCAAGGTTATTGTTCCAAAATTTAAGTGAAACAACTGAAGCTGTCCAGAGAATAGATCATGGAACATCGGTAAAAAATCCCCTTTAATAATGTGCCAACATTTCTTATAAAACTCCACCGGAAATCCATCCGGCCTCGGAGCTTTATTATTCTTCATCTGTGAAATCGCTTCAAACACATCTTTCTCCGAGAATGGTGCAGTTAAGACATCATTCTCATCAGCAGCCAGCTGAGGCACATCCTCAATCCTCGACTCATCCAAGGACACAAAATTATCCTTTGGAGGCCCAAACAGCTGCTTGTAATAATTGGTTATGTATAATTTTAAATTCTCCTGCCCTAAGATCGTCCCTTCGTCTTGCTCAAGCTGAAAGATTCTTTTCTTTCTATGCTTGCCATTGTCGACCATATGAAAGAACTGAGTGTTAGCGTCCCCTTGGACGACTTTGCGAACCTTAGCTCGCAAAGCCCACTTCAACTCCTCTTCCCGCAATAGCTCTTTCAATCGCATCTCTGCATCTATTTTGGCATGAAGCTCCGAGGATTGCAGAATTGTGGACTCGGCTTTTACATCTAGGGACTGGATTAGTGTAAGGATGAAAGGATTGATATAGTTGACTAGAGGGGGATGAATAGGCAACTAACAATTTTTAGCTTTTCTTTACCAAATTATACTTTGCATCAAAGTAGGTTGCCTAGATATGCAACTAGGTGAGCAACCTATATGATGCAACAACAATAAGCACACAAGCAAGCAAGGGATAGACCACAATAAAACTTTCAGAAGTAAAGGTAAGAGATAACCAAGAGTGGAACCGATGAAGACGAGGATGTGTTACCGAAGTTCCTTCCCTTTGAGGGGAAGTACGTCTCTGTTGGAGCGGTGTGGAGGCACAATGCTCCCCAAGAAGCCACTAGGGCCACTGTATTCTCCTCACGCCCTCACACAATGCGAGATGCCGTGATTCCACTATTGGTGCCCATGGAGGCGGTGACCGAACCTTTACAAACAAGGTTGGGGAAATCTCCACAACTTAATTGGAGGCTCCCAACGACACCACGAAGCTTCACCACAATGGACTATGGCTCCACGGTGACCTCCACTGTCTAGGGTGCTCAAACACCCAAGAGTAACAAGATTCGCAAGGGATTAATGGGGGAATCAAATTTCTCTTGATGGAAGTGTAGATCGGGGCCTTCTCAACCAATCCCTAGAAAATCAACAAGTTTGATTGGCTAGGCAGAGAGATCGGACGAAAATGGATCTTGGAGCAACAATGGAGCTTGGGGATAGAACAGGTAAGTCTTCTTGGAGAAGAAGACCCCTTTACATAGTGGGGGGACAATTCCAACCGTTACCCACCACTCAGCCCGCGACCCGCGGTACTACCACACCACTGGAGCGGTACTACCGCACGGGCCTGGACCCGACCAGATGAGCACCGATAGGGTGCGGTTGAACCGCTGGCGCGATACTACCGCGACCCTGTGCTGTACTACCGCATGGGAACCACCGTCCAGACACGGTAGGCACGGATATAAAAAATTACATCCGTGACTACATTCGCTGAGATTTTATCTATGCAAAAGTCCGACACGGTACTACCGCAAACCAGGTGCGGTACTACCGTGTAGGGTGCGGATGTAAATAATTACATCCGCCCCTACTTCCGCTCATGTCGCTATGCCTGGCCAGGCGGCATGGTACTACCGCGCCAGAGCACGGTACTACCGCGTAGGGCGCGGATGTAAAAAATTACATCCGCCCCTACTACCTCTTGCGCAGCAGCGCCAAGCCAGAGCTCACGGTACTACTACTCAGAAGGAGTGGTACTACCGTGGGCGTCCATGGTACTACCATGCCGGAGCCCGGTACTACCGCTGGTGCCTGCGGTAGTACCGCTCTGGGGAGCGGTACTACCGCCAGCCTGTGAACAACAACAATAGGAGTCCTTCATTCTGTAGAGACACGGTGAGACGGAGAAAGCTCCAAAGAGCCAAAGGAAAGGTGGTGCAAAATGAATGCGTACGTGAGATTCCACCCAAACCTTTCCAACACGGACCCCCTCTTAATAGTACGGCTTTCCTACGACTCAAATCCGCCAAAAAGAAACGTAGAGAAACGTTGTCTTCAATAATCTTCGAGGGGCAACAAATCGTCTTGTGTTCAGCCATGATATATATGAAAAGCTCAATGCACATGATTAGTCCGCAAAAGCATTGTCATCAATCACCAAAACTACTAAGGAATAAACATGCCCTTACAATCTCCCCCTTTTTGGTGGATTGATGACAATACGGGATTTGCACATAGGGATATAAAGTGAGGCACCGGCAAACCCACCATCTATAAAATATAGACGGGCTCCCCCCTAGATGTGTGCACTCTAGAGATGTGCTTTGGACTGCACGACACACATACTAGGATCAACACTCCCCCTATATTTAATAGACAAGGCATCTCTTGCAATAGTAAAATCAACACTAAACAAGTAGGCAAGATGATGGATATAACTAAGTAACGAAGATATAAAGATAAGCAGGAGTGCATATGTCTTACACCATACGATAGAACTTAGTCTCACAAGCACAAACCAAACCAAAGTAAATGAAGTTCAACAGACCGACAGACCGAAAGCAAAGCGACACAGCAAAACACACGACACATGACATGCAAATCCTACACTCTCTCCCCCTTTGGCATCGAGACACCAAAAAGGCGGAGAGGGCACCTACGACATAGGTGGTAGCTCAGGCAGAAAACGAGTCCTCATCGTCGGACTCAGCAGCGGGAATGGTCTCCTCCTCAGAATCAGTCCACTTGTAGCCCTGCTTAGCCATCCAGGCAGCCTCGGGGGTGATGTGCTTCTCAGATCCGCTAGACACCTCCTCGCCACACGCCCTCAAGATCCTCTTGTCGCGACGCAGACTCTCCTTCTGAGCAGCATGTGCCTTGTACTGACCCTGGGTCTGCATGCAGAACAACCTCTTCATCTTCGTCTTCAGCTTCCTTGCCCAAGAGGGCTCAGCAGAGGAAGGAGTGTAACCAGCGGAACGGTCCTCAGCAGCTTCCTCCTCCTCAATCTCCTCCTCATCCACTGCCATCTTGGCAACCTCAACAACAGTGGTGGTGTTAGCCCATTGGCTCATGATGCGGAGCTTGATGGGATCATGACGAATCCAACCTAGGGCTTTATACTAATCATTGGGATAGAGCTTCTCCCAAGTCTTGGAGATCAAGTGAAACAGGTAAGGCCCATAGATGGGGACCTTACAGTTGAACACGGCAAACTGAAGCTCACACCACATGATATGTGAGACATCAAGTGGTTGAGTCTGAGCCTGACAAGCATCCTCACAAATGAGCATCATATCAACAAGGTAAGCATGCACCTGGCCCATGTCACCAATGCACGGGAAGAGGGTGTTGCGGAAGAGCCGATGCATGATGTAAAGGAAGGGGTTCAGCACCCACACCTTCTTCGTGCTAGGAAGTGTCTTCTGAGCAAGGAAGGGCAGGAGCTTGTTCTTGTTGGTAGACTCAGACTTGGCATGAGGGCGAAATCCAACGGGCGTGTCGAGCCCTGCATCTGGAACTTGAAGCAACTCCATGAAATCCTTCCATTTAGCAGTCATCCGTTGACTATTGGTCATCCATGTCATGGTCCTGGCTTCATCGAAATCGAAGTGGACCGAAGCAAAGAACTGAGCCACAATTTCTGGATCAAGGTCCATGTGAAATGTAAGCATGTGCTCAATGCCGAACTGCTCCATCAGATCCAAGGCCTCTCCAAAATATCCACAGTGCTTGTCCTGCCTCATATGATGCATGTCAATCCAGTGAACTTCAACATAGATGTTATGCTTGGCCTTGATCACATCTAGATAGATAAGATTCTGCTACTTGGTCCAGAACAGATCATTGCCTCTGAAGTTAGCACGGGGATTCACATATGGGTTGAGCTTCCTTCGAACAATGAACTCGGCCAGAGGCATCTCATCCATGCCCATGACGGGCTCCTTCTGCTTGGTGGCAGTGTGCTTGGTTCTGCATTGGGAGGCATTGGACCCTTCTGCAGCTTCATCTTGGTTGCGTAGCCGCTTTGACCCTATGTCACAGATGGGGTTCGAGCGACGAACATGGGAACCGGAGCCACCACCTAGACTCAAAACACAAGAACACGCACGAAAAACAAGAAGGATCAATGCAAATGCCAATGCCAAAGCCAAAAGAAACAGGTAAGCAAGAGATTTGGACAGGAAAAATAGCTCAAGATGCATCTACGGTAATGCCGGGCCGTTGTACGGATGTAAAAAATTACATCCGTACCAGCGGCGGTAGTACCGTGCTGGAGTGGCACAGTAGTACCGCGCCTGGAGCAGAGGTAATTTTTTATTTCCGCCCTACAAGCGGTAGTACCGCACCAAGGAGCGGAAGTACCGCGAGGAGCAGGCTACGAGCGAGGGTGCGGTAGTACCGCTCCAGGAGGAGCGGTAGTACCGCACGGATCGGAAATGCGATAGGAGCCACAGATCTGGATTTAGAACATCCATAAATCTAGATCGGTACTACCGTTGATCAAACGGAACTATCGTGACAGTCCAAAAAGCATGCTTACTACACTACCACTCTCCTACAAATCCCTCTTGCATAGATTTAGCCAAAAATCTCATGAACACCACATGCATCTCCCCAAGACCTAGAAGCACAAGAACGGAAGAAAAGGAGAGGAACTTGGGGAAAAACCTTGGTCCATGGCAAGGGGGCGAGGTAGGGGACGATCCCATCGGTCGGAATCCAAGGAGAGCGGCCGGAGACGAAGATCCGGTGAGGGCCTCCGGCGCAGTTCTTGGGCAGGAGAGAGAGATGGGGTGGGGAAAAGAGATGAATGGGTATGGGGGAGTTAGAACTCCCCCTGCGCCGTTCTTAACCCCCACCCGCTCGCGTGGGCGCGGTAGTACCGCGGGTCATCGCGGTAGTACCGCCCGGGCGGAAGTACCGCACACTGGGCGGTAGTACCGCTCTTCCAGCGGCAGTAAAAAATTACTGCCCCGATGGAAGCGGTAGTACCGTGCCCCTGGGAAGCAACTGTGCACGCACAGAGCAACCAACCCTTGCGGTAGTACCGTGGGTCGCCACGCTAGTACCATAACCCCAAGAAAATGCAAGTTTCACACGAGAGGGAAACGACATTTGCAAGACAACCTTCAAGACGCCGAACAACCAAGAGGCAAGCACAAATGACGACACAAACACGGCACAGAGAAAAGGCAAAAGACAGCAAAGACCAAAGCACTAACCACAACTCTCAGGAAGATAGGGCGGTGGCCGAAGCCACCTATGTATGAGTAACTTGGTATGGCACCGCGAAGAATTATCCTTAGGCCCATGACCAAGACTCGTCTTTGAAGCACAAATACCATAAAAATGGCTAATGTGAAAGAGTTTGCTCAATTTATGCATAATGGGGGGAGTTCATTGAGAGGACAACACTCCCCCTATGTCCATGCCTACACCTAGACAAGATAGCATGATGAGTATGGTGGGGTGTGCAAGGGTTCAAACCACATTGCTCGAATCAATGATATTTAGCTCATGCCTTAACTCTCGAAATCTTGCTTCATCCAAGGGCTTCATGAAAATATCTGCAAGGTTATCATGAGTGTTGACATACTTGAGCATGATCTCCCCTCGCCTAATGTGATCCCGGATGAAGTGATACTGAATCTCAATATGCTTCGTCTTGAAGTGTGCACCGGGTTGAGAGAGATCTTGATGGCACTTTCATTGTCACACCAAAGAGGCACTTCGTCACAAGTGACACCGTAATCCTTCAAAGTTTGCCTCATCCATAGAAGTTGAGCACAACAACTACCGGCAGCCACATACTCCGCTTCGGTGGACGAGAGAGATACACAACTTTGCTTCTTAGAAGACCAACTCACTAAAGAGTAACCAATCAATTGGCACCCTCCGGAGGTGGACTTCCTATCCACTTTGTCTCCCGCCCAATCTGAGTCTGTATAGCCCAAAAGATCAAAGTTGGCTCCTCTTGGGTACCATAAGCCAAAGTTTGGGGTATGAGCCAAATATCGAAAGATTCGCTTGACCGCCACAAAGTGGCTTTCCTTAGGTGCGGCTTGAAACCGTGCACAAATTCCCACACTCAACATGATATCCGGTCTAGATGCACAAAGGTAAAGCAAGGATCCAATCATGGAGTGATATACCTTTTGATCCACCGCTTTACCATTGGGATCAAGGTCAAGTTGGCATTTGATGGGCAGTGGAGTGGAGGCCGGCTTGACATCACTTAGCTTGAATCTCTTGAGCATGTCTTGAGTGTATTTGGCTTGGTTGATGAAGGTTCCTTCTCTTATTTGCTTGATTTCGAACCCGAGAAAGAACTTCAACTCTCCCATCATAGACATCTTGAACTTTGAGGTCATGAGAGCGGCAAATTCTTCATTGAAAGCTTTGTTAGGGGAACCAAAGATAATATCATCAACATATAGTTGGCACACAAACAACTCCCCTTTGACCTTCTTAGTAAAAAGAGTGGGGTCGATTTTCCCGATTTCGAACCCACGATCTTGTAACAACTCAGTAAGATGCTCATACCACGCACGTGGGGCTTGTTTAAGGCCATAGAGCGCCTTGTTGAGTTGGTACACATGATCAGGGAAATAGGGATCCTCGAACCCCGGGGGTTGTTTGACGTACACCAACTCATTAATGGGACCATTAAGAAAAGCACTCTTCACATCCATTTGTTGCAACTTGAAATTATGATGAGAAGCATAAGCAATCAACAAATGAATATATTCAAGGCGAGCAACGAGAGCAAAGGTTTCACCATAGTCGATACCCTCGACTTGGGAGTAGCCTTGTGCCACCAAACGAGCCTTGTTGCGAAGAATGATCCCATGAGCATCTTGCTTGTTCTTGAATATCCACTTGGTTCCAATGACATTATGATTCCTGGTCGGCCTTGGCACTAATTTCCACACTTGGTTGTGCTCGAAGTTGTTGAGTTCTTCATGCATGGCATTGAGCCAATCCAGATCCTCGAGCGCCTCATAGACCTTTTGGGGTTTAACACAAGAAACAAACGTGTGATGTTCACAATAGTTTGCTAATTGTATACGAGTTCTTACCGCCTTTCTTAGGCTTCCAACCACATTCTCCATGAGATGGCCTTTGGTAGTGAGCTTGGAAGCGATCTTCGCGGCACGATGCTTTAATTCGTCCTCGGATGTGAAAGGAGGATGGCTAACTTGATCATCTTGAGCGCCGTCTTGAGCTTGTTCTTGTTCTTGAGCTTGGTCTTGATCTTGAACTTGCTCGAAAGGGAGAACTTGACCTTGGGAATCACTTGGTGGTTCACCACCATCTCGAGGTTGATCTTGCCCTTGATCTTGTTCATGAGGTTGAGGGCCTTCACTTTGTTATTCGGAAGCGTGTGGGTCTTGGGTTGGTGATGGCTCCACTTGAGTGGAGCATTGTCCTTCTCCTTTGGCCACAAGGGGTTCCTCAATGGGTCGGATATGGCCAACACCCATTCTTCTTATGGCTTGGGGAGGAATTTCATCACCTACATCACAAGTGCCAGTTTGCTCCACTTGGGAGCCGTTATTCTCGTCAAACTCCACGTTGCACGTCTCCTCAATGAGTTCGGTGGACTTCTTGAGGACACGGTAAGCATGAGAGTTTGTAGCATAACCAACAAATATGCCGTCATGAGCTATAGCCTCAAATTTAGACAAACGAACACCTTTCTTGAGAATGAAACACTTACACCCGAACACCCGGAAGTACTCGAGGTTGGGCGTGTTACCGGTAAGTATTTCATAACGAGTCTTGTTCAAGCCTTTGCAGAGATAGAGCCGATTGGATGCATGACATGTTGTGTTGGCTTCAGCCCAAAAGTTGTATGGAGACTTGAACTCCGCAAAGGCTTGAACAAGACTCGTTGACGGTTTGTTGAGTCTCACTCTTCCTCTTCAAGAAATATACCCAAGTGTATCTTGAATAATCATCCACAATCACCAGGAAATACTTTCTACCCCCAAGACTATCAAAGGATGGAGGCCCAAAGAGATCCATGTGAACGAGCTCGAAGGGTATCTTCGAGTAGATGATAGTCGTGGGAGGGTGAGCCTTCTCATGTAGCTTTCCTTCGATACAAGCACTGCAAGCACGATCTTTGGCAAAACTAACATTTGTTAGTCCACAGACATGGTCCCCCTTGAGAAGACTTTGCAAAGATCTCATATTGACGTGGGCTAAACGGGGATGCCAAAGCCATCTCACATCAACTTTAGCCATTATGCATGTCGCGGTCTTAGTGGGTCACTCCGAAAAGTTAATCACATAAAGACCGTTCTCGACATGCCCAACAAAGGCTACTTTAAGAGTCTTGCTCCACAAGAGGGCCACGGTATCAATATCAAAGAAAGTGGCAAAGACCATGAGTGCAAGTTGACGAACGGAAAGTAGATTGTAAGCAAGGGACTCAACAAACATGACTTTCTCGATCGTGAGATCATGAGAAATGACAACCTTGCCAAGATCCAATACCTTAGAAGACGAGGCATCACCCCACTTTATGTTGGTGGGCATAGAAGGGATCTTGTGCACGTCCACCACCAAGTCCTTGCTTCCGGTCATATGATTTGTGGCTCCACTATCGAGCAACCATGATCCCCCACCGGAAGCAAACACCTACAAGAGATCAATGCTTGGTTTTAGGTACCCATTTTGTAATGGGTCCTTTGATGTTAGTAACAAGGGTCTTAGGAACCCAAATACCATTCAATGTACTCATAAGGAGAACCAACAAATTTAGCATAAACATGCCCATCACTAGCACGGCACAACACATAAGAAGGGTTAAAGTCGCCGGCTTTGTTGGAAGGAGTGGCATTGCCCTTTTTGACATCACCACCCTTCACATTGTTCTTCTTCTCCTTAGGAGCACCCTCTCCCTCCTTCACAAAAGTTTGCTTGAGAGGGGGAGGTCGTTTGGTCTTGTCGTTCTTCTTCTTGTTCTTGGAATTGGGTGCGAACCCAACTCCCTCCTTGGCCACAACTTCCTTTTGATTGCTCAAAAGGTCATTGAGGTTCTTCTCACCTTGTATGCACATCACAAGGCCTTTCTCAAGTTGCTCCTTCAACTTGGCATTCTCCTCCACAAGATGCACATGCTCACAACACGGGTTAGTAGCATTTGCATTATCAATTAATACCATATGAGGAAAGTGGCTTTCTCCTTGGTTAGCTTCACTTGGAGTTGATCATGAGACTCCTTGAGGCTAGCATGAGCACCCTTCAAGACCTTGTGGGCCTTGTCGAGTAAATCAAACTCCTCCTTGAGTCTAGCATGGTCAACCCCAAGTTTAGCCTTCTCGGAGTTTAGCACACGAGATACAACAAGAGCATGATCAAGATCTTTCTTTAATTTAGCATGGTCATCGTTGTGTGACTCCTCAAGAGCCAAACGATGCACACGCTCTTCCTCAAGAGCATTAGAAAGATCCGATATCTCATCGGCATAGTCACGACTATGACCTTCCATCTTAGAGATGGTTTCTTCATGAGCCTCGATCATGTCATTGGCTTCACCAAGTTGTTCCAAGAGAGCAACGAAGTGCTTCTTTGATTTTCCCTTGAGCTTACTCATAAAAGACTCAAATTCATTTACTTCCTCATTAGACCCCTCACTTTCATCAATGCAATCCGTCAAGGAGGGAGTATTAATGATGGTGGTTTTGATGTTGGGGCTTACCTTGTTGGTGGCTTTAGCCATGAGGCACTTGGCGGTGATGTTCTCGTTGGGTGAGTCGAAGAGGGATATTCGTGGAGTTGTGGCAACGGCAACGGAGGCCATGGCCACGGCTTCACTATCTTCATCGTCATCAACATCCTCATGGTATTCTTCTTGAACCACCAACCCTCTAGTTGGAGTCTTCTTGGTGAAGTTGTTCTTGTTGGGGAAAGACTTGGCTTTGTCTTTTCGGATGAGCTTGCCACCATTGTCTTCCCTCTTCTCGTAAGGTCACTCCGCAACAAAATGGCTCACATTGCCACAATAGTAACATGTTCTCACACGTTGCTTACCCTTGAAGCTACTTGAGTTATTCTTGTTGAAGCTTGGCCTTGTGTTCTTCTTGCTCCAAAATTGCCTCGAAGCAAGAGCCATGTGTTCAGCATAATCATACTTAGTATCTTCGGGGTTGATCTCATCTTCTTCCTTGTCATCCTCTTATTCCACACTAACCTTGGCCTTCAAGGCAAGGTTGGGCTTCTTTCTCTTTGAGAACGTAACACCGCATTGTCGGCGGTATTGTCCAAGACGCTCATAGCCACAAACTCATCCAACACTTCACTTGAGGACAAGGTGTGAAAGTCCGGCCTTTGATGAATGACGGAGGACATGGCCCTGTGGTAAGGCATCATGGCCTTGAGAAATTTGCGCTTGATCCAATTGTCATATGTATCCTTGCTCCCATGATCTCGGAGTGAGACCACGAGAGTAGTTAATCTTTGATAGAGCTCACGAGTTCTTCATCTTCTTTCATTGCAAACTCATCGGCTTCATCTTGCAGTACTTCATAGTTGGAGCGTTGAATGCTTGCGCTTCCCCTGTAGAGAGAAACAACATTCTTATTATTCGCGGCAACGGTGAAGGGTTGGAGATGAGCAAGATCTTCTTGTGCAATTGCATCTTGGATGATGAAGAGAGCATTCTTATTGAATTGATTATCCGCGGCTTCTCAAGGGGTGAAGTTGCTTCGGTCATGCGGATAAAAACCTTCTTCAATTATTCTCCAAAGGTTAGAATTAACATGGTTCAAATGACGTTTAATGTGATAAACCCAAGAATCAAAGTCCTCATTTTTTACAATCTTAGGGGGAGGACCGGCATGATTCAAATGAGTGGAAGGAATCGGTCCACCATAAGTAAGTGGAGGTTCCACAAGGGAAAAGATGGCGTTGCCATTTTTACCACTAGTAGAAGGAGCCTTTTCACTAGTAGCTTCCCCCTTGTCGGAGTTAGCATCCATCACCTTGTTGGTGGGATCACCCACTTTCATCAGTGCGGTAGATAGTTTAAGCCCTTCTAAGAATTTATTAAACATGCTTTCAACCTCGGGCGTCATGGACGTTTTCAATGTATTCAAATCTGCATTGAACTCCTTGTGAGAGACCGCGGTTCCCCCATCGGCCGTAGACGAGACCGGATTCACACCAGAGTGCTCCTCCCCACCGTCTACGATGTCAACCATACTACTCGGACGACAAAGTCCTTAATAAAGAGACGAGGCTCTGATACCAATTGAAAGGATCGATATAGTTGACTAGAGGGGGGGGGGGTGAATAGGCAACTAATAATTTTTAGCTCTTCTTTACCAAATTAAACTTTGCATCAAAGTAGGTTGTCTAGATATGCAACTAGGTGAGCAACCTATATGATGCAAAAACAATAAGCACACAAGCAAGCAAGGGATAGACCACAATAACACTTGCGCAAGTAAAAGTAAGAGATAACCAAGAGTGGAACCGATGAAGACGAGGATGTCTTACTGAAGTTCCTTTCCTTTGAGGGGAAGTACGTCTCCGTTGGAGTGGTGTGGAGGCACAATGCTCCGCAAGAAGCCACTAGGGCCACCGTATTCTCCTCACGCCCTCACACAATGCGAGATGCCGTCATCCCACTATTGGTGCCCTTGGAGGCGGCGATCGAACCTTTACAAACAAGGTTGGGGCAATCTCCACAACTTAATTGTTGGCTCCAAACGACACCATGAAGCTTCACCACAATGGACTATGGCTCCACGGTTACTTCAACCATCTAGGGTGCTCAAACACCCAAGAGTAACAAGATCCGCAAGGGATTAGTGGGGGGACTCAAATTTTTCTTGGTGGAAGTGTAGATCGGGGCCTTCTCAACCAATCCCTAGAAAATCAACAAGTTTGATTGGCTAGGGAGAGAGATCGGGCGAAAATGGAGCTTGGAGCAACAATGGAGCTTGGGGATGGAAGAGGTAAGTCTTCTTGGAGAAGAAGACCCCTTTATATAGTGGGGGACAATTCCAACCGTTACCCACCACTCAGCCCATGACCCGCGGCACTACTGCACCACTAGAGCGGTACTACAACACGGGCCTACGGTAGTACCGCGGAGGTCCGCGGTACTACCGTGGGCACGGCAGGGCCTGAACCCGACCAGATGAGCACCGACAGGGTGCGGTAGAACCGCTGGCGCGTACTACCACGACCTTGTGCGGTACTACCGCATGGGAACCACCGTCCAGGCATGGTAGGCACGGATATAAAAAATTACATCTATGACTACATCCGTTGAGATTTTAACTATGCAAAAGTCCGACACGATACTACCGCAAACCAGGTGCGGTACTACCGTGTAGGGTGCGGATGTAAAAAATTACATCCGCCCCTACTTCCGCTCATGTCGCTGTGCCTGGCCAGGCAACACGGTACTACCGGGCCAGAGCACGGTACTACCGCGTAGGGCGCGGATATGAAAAATTACATCCTCCTCTACTACCGCTTGCACAACAGCGCTAGGCTAGAACTCACGGTACTACCGCTCAGAAGGAGCGGTACTACCATGTGGCGCCCATGGTACTACCGTACCAGAGCCCGGTACTACCGCTGGTGCCTGTGGTAGTACCGCTCTGGGGAGCAGTACTACCGCCAGCCTATGAACAGCAACATTAGGAGTCCTTCATTTTGCAGAGATACGGTGAGACGGGGAAAGCTCCAAAGAGCCAAAGGAAAGGCGGTGCAAAATGAACGTGTACGTGAGATTCCACCCAAACCTTTCTAACGTGGACCCCCTCTTAATAGTACTACTTTCCTACAACTCAAATCCACCGAAAAGAAACGTAGAGAAATGCCGTCTTCAATAATCTTCGGGGGGCAACAAATCGTCTTGTGTTCATTCATGATATATCTAAAAATCTCAATGCACACGATTAATCCGCAAAAGCATTGTCATCAATCACCAAAACTACTAAGGGATAAACATGCCCTTACAAAGGAGCATTTCCTTTTCAACCTTATAGATCCCACTGAGATGCTTAACCCACCCTCTCAAGAAACTTCTCAAGTTTCTAATCTTATTCTGCCATCTCTCAATATAAGACCTTCCTCCTATGTCTATCGCCCATTCCCTGGCTATCAGATCCAGGAAACCTTCTCTTTCAAACCATGCAAGTTCGAAAGAGAAGGTATTTTTATTACCCACATGTGTTGCCTCACCAGAGTCAACCAGCAGAGGGGTGAGGTCAGAGATACCAGCAGAGGGGTGGAATTTCTGTTCCCAATCGACGCTCACTAGGACTCGATCTAGCTTCTCATACGTCGGGTTTTGCAAAGTATTAGCCCAAGTGAATTTTCTACCCGAATGCTATATCTCTCTAAGATCCAAGCCTTCAATGATGGTATTAAACATAAACGACCACCTGGCATCAAAATTATCATTGTTCTTTTCTTCTCTCCTTCTAATAATGTTAAAATCGCCCCCAACCAGGATTGCTAGCTATTCAGACGCGCAAATACGGACAAGATCCGCCAAAAAGTCTGGTTTTAGTTCCGGCTGTGTGGCCCCATACACCGCTACCAGCGCCCAATTAAAACCATCGACTTTGGATCTGACCCGAAATTTCACAGGGAAGTCACCCATAACCACACTTCGGACTTCCAACGCATCACATTTCACCGCTAGTAGGACCCCCCCTGATCTTCCTCCTGGGGGAAGGCAGTGCCAACCAAAATCGACACCTCCAGATAAAGTGCTCAGAAACTGAGGAGAGAAATTGTCCCTTCCAGTCTCGGAAAGGGAAATACAATCCAGTCTATGTTCAATTGAAGCATCTACTAGAAACCTTCATTTAGCCAAGTCCATCAGACCTCTGCTATTCCAAAAGATGCCTATCATAGTTCATCATGGAATTTTTTGGTTGTACGGACCCTAGCACTTCTACGCACCGCGGATGCAGGATATATCTTACGCCTCCACTTTCGCTTAGGCTTGTTATGATCCTCTCCCCAGTCCTCACAACCGGGGTCCGCAGATCTAACCTCCCGACCCTCTACCGGGGCACTCTCCTCAAGAGGTGTAAAACCATCATCCTCCTCAGTCTCAACAATAGATGGGGCAAGATCCGCACAAAACGTATCTAGCACCCTGACTCCCAAAGCGTCAATGTCAGAATCGTTCATAGGTTTGACCGCTACTAAGTTACAAATCAACTCTAAGGCACGTTCCGCTTCCAGGTCCAAAATGTCATTAATAGATTTAGAGATTTCACTATCATTACTACCTAGTGAAACTCCTAACTCGTTTGCATTGTGAATGATTTCATCATTAGAAAAGTGCAAAATGGAATTGGAAGTGTTGACTGACATACCAGTAGTGACCTCCATGTCACGAAGCTTGGCCGCCCGCATGGCGCACCTCAACTGCATATCATCAACGTCCATCTGGTCCTGAAGAAGACAACTCATTTGTCTGCCCTCAGACACAGGATCCGGAATACCTCCAAAGGCAATGATCTCCTCCCAGGTTGCCCCGTTTGGGGTGAGGCCTCCTGCCCCACCCCCAATGCTCGGCCCGGCAAGTAGAGTCGGAGATCCGCAGTCAACCGCCGGCGAGCGGGTGCTAGCGAGGGCTAGGATGCCTGTCCATGCTCCCTCTACCTCTACATATAATTTAGACCATCTACATCCTTTGTGTTTGTGTTCCTTTGGTTGGTCCTTGGGTTATGAAGCGCTGAATTAGACAGACATGTGGTGTCTTCTTGCTAGTGAGATGAAATTTTAGAAGAAACTAAAAATATATGTCAATACTTGGTTCAGAAAGATTTTCATTGACCTAATATGGTCCAGATTGTATGCAATGCAAACTAGCTTGATGCATTAAGATTGGCATTGACCTGATATGGTCCAGAATCCAATGAAAAGTGGTTCACTTTCGTTTTAGCATATTATGAATCAAAACTATATTTAGTTACGATTCCTATACCCTTTGCTTGTGATTATCTCATGTACAAAAGCTTGGCCGACAGCCTCAAGGTTTGGGCATCTCACTTTGATCTAACTACGCCTTGGTTCATGTTTTCTTCTTTCACTTCATTGACAGGGTTTTCTTTTATGCTCTTTGTTTCACAAGTTGTGTTGCCATATCAACATTTGTCAAGACAGAAATCAAGTTTCGTGTAGTTAGTGATTAGACATGCGACAGGCAGAGATGCAGAGTTTTCAAATGAAAAGCAAAGTGCAATTTCCAGAAAGACAGACAAACAACAATAGAAGATCAAGACAACTAATCCTTGATACAAGCTACAAGTTTGTGTGGTAATCACGGAATGGTACATACAAAGGAAATAACTGAACTAATTTAACTCAGGACCGCAAAGGAACAACAAAGGGGCACAGAACATCTCTCACAGACCCATCAACTTCAAGAATAACATCAGCCAATTGATGGTCATAAAATAATAATATAGAAAAGAATCGAAGCAACAAATTTGTGCATTGCAAAGGAATCTGGGTTCTTCTACTTTAAAATCCATGTCCATGGGTGTTTTCACATTCTAGGAATTTTCATTGTCGCAAATTTGAGAGATGGAACCTTCCTGTCGGTTTCCTCTTTCGAAAGGTAATGTGATTAAAGTAAGCTCGGCTTTTATAGAATTCGTCTGAGAATTGGCTGAGTATTTCGAAAAAGGACTTACAAAAAGTGCATAGTAGAAGAGGGTGAGTATGGAGAGAGCAACAATGCCGTACTGGAAAACAATGTACCTGTAGTTTCCCAAAAATAACATTTGGGACTTTCTGGCCCATTCGAAGAAATGAGTTGCCTTCTTTTTACAAAGATACTACACAACTTGTGAATCATATCACCCAACATCATACTACATTGATAGTTGAACTTAAGGTTCTGTGTGTGCTACTAATAACTTCTCTCTATACCTTCAGAACAGTTATATTTGCTAGCTTTATCATTAGTGGAAACAATTTGTCCTTGGTTTTCCCACTCCATGAGTTGTTAAAAAAACAATAACACTAGTAGAAAAGGGGGCATTTGTCCTGGTTCGTAACGGCCTTTAGTCCCGGTTCTTGAACCGGGACTAAAGGGACGTTACTAATGACTCCACCCTTTAGTCCCGATTCTAACAGGAACTGGGACTAAAGGCCCTCCACGTGGCCACTGCGAGCAGCCCAGGCAAGGGGGGCTTTGGTCCCGGTTGGTGACATGAACTGGGACCAAAAGGCTTCCATGTGTCAGCAGCTGAGGTTTTTCTTTTTTTTTTTAAAAAAAGTGGCTGGTTTAGGGGTTTTGGGGGTTAATTTTAGGTTTTTATTAGCTAGCTAATAGAGAGAAGTGTCCTCTCTTATACTGCTATGTTCATTTCACCCGCTGATATATAATAACTCATGCATGCTCGCATCATACATCATCATATATAATAACAAGTCCTACTAATCATGCATCATCATACAACTTCTACTCATTATTAATAACAAGTCATACGATCATCATCCTCATAGTCATCGAACCCAACCCTACATAATTGTTCTTAGCACATGATCATCAGTATTAGGTAGGACCTAAACACCCTTAAGGTACAATAGCATAAAACAATATAGACCCTGACTCTCCATTATGAAGAATGGAGATCATCCTGTCTCCAATTCTTGCGCTTCGCCTCCTTTTGCTTGCAAGAAGCTCCTTACGACTGTCCATACATTTTTTCCATTCTTTGATTGTCATGTCTCCACTTCTTCTAGAAATCCGGTATGGACAATTGAGATTGGTAGGACGGCCTGGTTGTATGTTCAAAACGTCAAGGCGACCGTGCGTATACATCAGATGAGGCACACAATCATTCGGGATTACCTATTGAAAAACATAGTAATAACTTCGTAGTTAGCAATGATGTACTAGTTTTAGAAGTATTTAAAAACAACTACAAGGATGTTGTAATAGTAAAAAAATCTTATCAGGGTATCTCCATGGTAGTTACCGTAGTTCAACACGTGCACTAGTGGCACGTATTGACCATAATGTTGAGGAGTTCGATTGTAGACATTGTAATTCTCAAGATCAGTACAAAATGCGATCAGATGATTTTTCTCTTTATAAGTTAATTCGGAGCCATCGGTGTAGTGGGTTTTGTCTACCATTTTCCGCACATTCTTTGAAGAATAAAAATAAGCTATCAATGGAAACAAGCTGTCAACTATTTTGAAATAAACAATATAAATTACTTAATAACTATGTTAAGCTCACATGGGGGAAGAATTGGAGGTGTATCCACAAGGACCCAAATGCCCATATTGTCTTGCTGGATTGTAGGATCACCAAGATCCATGGTGACAAGCATACCCTCATCAAAAGCATACATCTTGTAAAGTGCTTTCCAATTTTCGCAACCAAAATGGGTTACACTCTTAGCATTGTACAATTTTACTTCAAAATCCACACCATGATGAGTCCTTAGGAGAATTTTTTTGGTTTCCATTCTTTCATGGTCTCCAAGACATAGCGTCTTGCATAGCATGGGATAAGCTAGTCGAATTGGAAAAGATGAAAAATACATGTTAAAATAGTTGAAGTCGTGCTTAATTACGAAAAAAACTATTGTTGTCGTTGTGTACCGTATGAACATCGAAGGTCTCCTCGAGCTTAATGCTGAAGCGCCGATCTTCGTCCAGCTCAATGAACCTGTCGCACATACCTCGGTCGTCGTGGCACCAGTCGCACTCGCCCGGGCGGTTTTCATCGTCCGAGTACGACATTTCCGGCCTAAGTTCATAATTCAAATATTAAATATATGTACTAAAAAACCTAAATTAGATCATTATTCAATAAGCACCAGTCGCACTCCCCCGAGCGATTTTCGTCTTCAATTTTAGCATTCAAAGTAGGAGTACTTTTCTAATATGAGCATTCAATAAGCAAAACCAAATCGTCAAATAAAGTAGTATTCAAATTAGCATGCATTCAATTATAACCAAAAGTACATCATCTCTTGTGTCCGTACATCGTCGAATAATCCTCGAATACTATCATACATATAGCATCGCTAATTAATACAGCTAGAACCGTAGCGCCCGACGGGTATCATCGCGGGCGGTGGACACCCAAAGATAAGGAACGATCACAGGATCATAGCTCTAGTGAGATCCCTGAAGAACCTGCCAGGTATTGTCGAACCTGTCCTCCAACACAACCATGTAGCGACGTACGTGCTCGTCCTCCTCGCTGACACGGTGACGTACCACCTCCGCGGTGTCCGGAAGCCTCGGCACCATCACTGGCCCACGCGACCGCCACCAAACAAGGATCGGGTCAACAACGGGCTGCCTCCTCACCAACCTACGTCCCCCCAGAAGGTAGCACCTTCCAATACCAGCCCGGTGGAGCCCAATCCCGAACATGGCCCTGATCAAGCAGGCCTCCACCACCTCCGAGTCGACGACGACGAGGATGCGGGATAGGCATCGTCGACGTCGATGCGGGAACTACTTCTATATATTGTTAAATAAAGTAGTTTTATTAATTAAATCAACTAGTTCAACTACTAAGCACTTACTATAATAAATAAAGTAGTACTTATTAAAAATAAACTACTTCTATATATAGTAAAATAAATTGGTTTATTAAATCAACTAGCTAGTTCAGCTATATATGAAGCACTTACTATAAATAAAATAAAGTAGTACTTACTAAAAATAAACTAGTTTAACTATAGTTCTATTATTTTTCTAACTAATTTTCCTATACATACACAATAAATTGACAAAGAAAATCCTATGAACAACATGAAAAATTTGACATCTAAATTACTTACACAATATGAAAAAAAATTGACATCTAAATTACAACAAAAAAAAATCATAAAAATTTGACATCTAAATTACAACAGAAAAAATCATAAAAAAATCTAACACAATATGAACATATTAATTACACAATATGAAAAAAAATCTAACAGAAAAATCTATGAACTACACATCTAAATTACTACACATCTAACAAAAAAATCAAATAACTACAAAAGAATCATTAAAATTCTATGAACAAAATTAGAACAGAAAAAAATCATAAAAATTCTATGAACAGAAAAAATCATAAAAAATTGACATCTAAATTACTTACACAATATGAAAAAAAATTGACATCTAAATTACAACAGAAAAAAAATCATAAAAAATTGACATATAAATTACAACAAAAAAATCATAAAAAAATCTAACACAATATGAACAAATTAATTACACAATATGAAAAAAAATCTAACAGAAAAATCTATGAACTACACATCCAAATTACTACACATTAACAAACAACCAATGAACTACAAAAAAATCATACAAAATTAACTACACATCTAAATTAACTACTACTAACGTCAAATTAAATTAGTTCCTCACGGCGACGACGGGGACGGCGACGGCGAGGTGCGGCGTGGGGCGGGCGGGGCGGCGACGGCGTAGGGGTGGCGCGGGCCGGGCGGGCGGGGCGGCGACGGCGTCAGGGCGGCGCGGGCCGGTTCGGGCGGGGCGACGACGGCGTCGGGGCGGCGCGGGCCGGGGCGGCACGGAGACGGCGACGGGGCGACACGGGACGGGGCGGCGCGGGACGGCGTCGGGGGAGAGCAGGCCGGAGAAGAGATTGAAGTGGGGATGGGCGGTTTCTGAAATTTTCCTAAGTGCTACTTATATAGCAAAGGCATTGGTCCCGGTTTGTGGCACCAACCGGGACCAATGCCACCATTTAGTCCAGGTTGGTGCCTCCAACCGGGACCAAAGGCCTCTTTTCAGCAGCCCAAAGGGCGGGAAGCAGAGGCCTTTGGTCCCGGTTGGAGGCTCCAACCGGGACTAAAGGGGGGGCATTGGTACCGGTTGGTGACACGAACCGGAACCAATGCACCCCTTTAGTTCCGGTTGGTGCCACCAATCGGGACTAAAGGCCCTGTGCTGCCCGCGTCGCGACACGAAATTTTAGTCCCACCTCGCTAGCTGAGGGAGCTCGAGAGTGGTTTATAAGCCCCAGTCTCGTTGCCCTCTCGAGCTCATCTCAAATGCAGGCTTACGGGCCTAAACTCACTATATGTGCCTGTGGGCCTATTGGGCCTGTTGCGGGCCTGAATCCTGGCCCATTGTTGGGTTTCTAGTCGTATTCAGGCCGTGGTAGCCCTTTAGGTGGCACTTTTTTATTTTATTTATTTATTTTTGCTTTGAATTATTTATTTTCTTTTGATTTTGCTTTTTTATTTTTTTATATTTTAGCTCAGATTAATTATAATATTTCTAATTACTTATTTATTTTCTTTTATGATAATTTTTTTTGCTATTAAAGTTTCTAACAAAATTCTAATTACTTATTTATGTTCTTTTATGATAATTCTTTTTGTTTTAATGTTTTGAACAGAATTCTAATTACTTATTTATTTTCTTTTATGATAATTCTTTTTGCTTTTAATGTTTTGAACAGAATTCTAATTACTTATTTATTTTCTTTTATGATAATCCTTTTGCTATTAAAGTTTGTAAAAAAATTCTATATAATTTTAGTTTCAATAATACTAGAGGTTTATAAAAGCTTTTTAGTTGATTCCTTCAGTACCAGTTCTAAGGCTGTTACAAAGGCATTTTATTTGGTACAGGTTTTAAGGCTGGTGCCCCACGAGCACCTTTTAGTACCGGTTCGTGCCATGAACCGGTAAAAGAGTTTTTTAGTTGATTCTTTCTGCAGCTGTTTTTTAGTCCCACCTCGCCAAGCGAGAGGCACTCGCAGCGGTTTATAAGCCCCGAGTGCAGAGACGATGCAGAAGAGGCTCAATGCTAACCTGCACGTTGCTTAGCTTTAAGCCTTGAGGAATAGGGTAGACTGCACGGAGCTATGTGCAGTGCAGTTTACACTATTCCGAAAGGCTTGAAGCTAATTAACGAGCATTGGCCTCTTTTTTATTTTTAAAGACTTATTACAACTCAGAAATAAATAGAAAAAAATAAATATAGCAGAAAAGAAAAAAACTATATAAAAAACTACTCAGAAATAAATAGAAGAAAAAATAGTTGTGATTAACTTTACTAAAAAAATGAGCATAGATGCGCTTATAGAGAAAATTAGACCTAAATTCATAATAAATTTCTACTAACTTCAGAGAAATTCAATATGAATTTAGGTCAAATTCCCTGTATAAGGGCATCTATTTTCACTTTGAGAGGAGCTCAACAAGGCAGAGAGGGAGGGGCTTATAAACGGGTGTGAGCGCCCTTCGGTTGGCGAGGTGGGACTAAACTCTGACCGCAACGAGGACCAACCCTTTAGTCCCGGTTCGTGCCACCAACCGGGACTAATGGGCTGCCTTTGGTCCCGGTTCGTCCCACCAACCGGGACCAATGGTGGTGGGCCAGGAGCGAGGCCCATTGGTCCTGGTTCATCCCACCAACCGGGACCAAAAGGTCCAGACGAACCGGGACCAATGGCCCACGTGGTCCGGCCGGCCCCTGGGGCTCACGAACCGGGTCCAATGCCACCATTGGTCCCGGTTCTGGACTGAACCGGGACTAATGGGCTGACCCGGCCTGAACAATTGCCCCCTTTTCTACTAGTGTAAGAAATAACTTTTCCTCCCATTGAAACGGAGAGCTAATATTATCGCGGTAATTGATTGTTATCCACAATGTATACAAGTAACTGGCATTTTTCTCTATGATGATCTACGGGTCTAACATGCACTTCTAATGGTATAGGAAGTTTAATTGCATATTTTGACTTGCAAACATACATTTTGAGTCGCTTCAGGATTATTGCTCACATCAATGGCATGTGATGAGTTCCTTTATGCTTTTCTTCCCTTCTGGTCATGCTAGTTAACTCCACGTGAGAAAATATCATTCAGCAGCATCATACTTCCGTAGCTGCTCTATCTCTATATATTTCGATGTGCTTCTAGACCATGTATGGTGTGTATTTGTGCTCCTTTAGTTGGTCCTCGGGTTATGAGAGGCTGGGCTAGACAGACGTTTGGTGTGTGTTCTCGCTAGTGAGGTGAGATCTTAGAGGAAACTGTATGGATGTGTGAGTAGCTGTTCAGATTACCTACGTGTACTACGCACTCTAGAACATCTCGACTTAAAAATGTGATGTTACTGACATCTTGTTACGCAACTGATGGCATTCAAGAATGTCAAGAAAGGCGTCAAGAGGAAAACTCTGAAAACCACGGTCGTCCTTATCACCTGGAGCATTTGGAGAGAGACAGAGATGGCAGGGCTTTCTACAGCATTTCCACCACCATTCTGAGAGTTATTGATCAGATCAGAGAAGATGCTGAAGACCTCTGCTTTTGTACTCAGAGCATGTAGCTGTCTTAGGATCGCTGCAGCTTGGCATTATTTTCTTGGTCATGACACATGAACGGTCTTGTACTCCTATTCCTCATCTAAGATATAACACATGCAGATTTGTTATATGGTTCGAGGGGGGAAAATGCACCATTACAAATATGACCTAGCATCCCTCCAGCGCATGTTTTAGAATGTATAGAGCGAAGCCATGATTTCAGGGCTTTTTTATTTTTGCAGGGATGCCATGATTTTAGTTCTCTAAATGCAACATTTATTGTGCAGTAGGACCTCCTATTTTCACAACACGAACAATAGTGTTTGTCTGATTATGTATTTACAGATTAGGAATCATAGATACAGTTTTGGTCAACTAGAAAAGAAATAATGTTCCAAATTGTCATCCAAATAATTCGCTTGCTCGCTCGTGATTATCACATGTATTAACTTGTATTGGCTATTTTACTGCCATGCTGGACTTACCGCATTAAGCTTGGCATTGACCTGATATGGTCCAGATTGTATCCAATGAAAAGGGGTCAATAGCTCCTATGTGACACATTTCATGTGAATTGGAAGGAGTGCGACGTAGTTGCCAGAAATAGCTCATGTGCACCGTCTTACATGGCAATAATAGCCCCAATACGACCAGGTGGTCAAAAACACGGGTCCGGTCGTCAACGGGACTGTGGTTAATGTAAAACAGGGGCTCAAACTAATCGGTGGCGGGTCCCACTTTGCAGTGCATCGATTCCCCGCGTGACTGACGGCCGTGGCTGCGCATGTGGTGAGTGTATTCGGCACCATTTCCTTCCGTCTTGAGTTAGATCTGACGAAGTGAGCCTATTTTTGACCCTGTTTTCCACAAGATCCAGATTGTGGAGGTGGGTGAGACTGGCGACCGGCGGCGGGGCAGCGTTTGGCTGAACAAGATGGAGCCACGATAGACTACGTCGACCAGGTAATCACCCTATCCAACCTCTTCAACCCTGCAATGTGTGCCTCGTCTGCTCCCGCTGCCTCACAGTGCCCGCGATTGATAAATAGGGGGAATGTTGCTCGTACCTTCAAATTTAGTGTTGAATTCTTACCATCTAAAGAAAAGATCGTTTATGGTAGCGTGCGAGACATAGAGAGAGATACAATTGTGACATGGGAGGTTGAATTTGAAGAGATTGATCCACAGGAAATACAGAGCATGGAAGAGAGGGTCGTGAGGAATGTTCTGGAGAAAATTGGGGAAAGCATTTTTTTTGGGTCCAGAGCAAGAGGTGGCAATGTTATGGTTTGATAATTGGAAGGGTGAGTATGTGAGAATTGAGAATGGTGAAGAGATGGTTGATGAAATCGATCGGTAATACGGCTGGGCAAGCAAACAGACTACCTTTCATGCAGAGCTCGTTGATCTGATATCAGATTCTATGGTTGGATATGTGCCCTCAAAGTTGACTTCGCAGATGGTAGATGATGATTGGGCTTCATAGAGACAGATAATGCCCATGTTTATGGGTGAAGTGACAGTAATAGAGGGGGCTGAGCAAGATGAAGAACAGGGATGTGATGGTGCTGCAAGGGTTGTTTGTGTTGATTGGAATTCAGTACAATTAGAAGACACTACTGATTTGGTCATTGCACCAATAGCTGACACTGAGATGGCCAATTTTTTTGGCATTCTAGTAGATCTAGTAGATGATCATGATGAGGAAGAGATGGATGAATCAAGTTTGCCTAATGATGCTAACATAGATGCTTGTGAAGATGTGGATGGACAGTTGATGAAAGATGTTGAAGATGATGTAGATGATGCACATGATTGAGCATGTAAGTGTGTATGACAAAGAAAATTTTGTTATTGAAGTAGGCAAGTTGTTCCCAAGCATGAAGGAGTTCAAGATGTGTTTCAAGACTTATGCAATCAAACTTGAGTTTGATGCCAAGACTATGTGGACTGCCAGAAAGAAATTTTATGCAAGGTGCAGAGGTTTCGATGGAAGCGTCAGGCCTTGCAAGTGGTACATATCTGCTAGAATTCAACCTGATGGAAGTACCATTAGGGTTAATCAAATCTCAAATCCACATACTTGTATTACAAGTTCACAGAGAGTATCAACCATGACATCACATATTTGGATTGCAGAAAAAGATCACTCCAATTTTAGCCAAGAAACCAAACACTACAGCAAAGAAACTTAAAGTGGAATTGGAAAAGCAGTACCCCATTAAGGTGAAGTATACCAAAGTGTGGAAAGAAAAACAGAGGGCAATGAAAGAATTATATGGTGATTGGGCAAATACTTTTAGGATGCTTTATAACTTCAAAGCAGAGGTGGAAACACTAGTAGAAAAAGGGACATTTGTCCCAGTTCGTGAGGGCCATTTGTCCCGGTTCTCGGACCAGGACTAAAGGGTCATTACTAAAGCCCTACACCTTTAGTCCCGGTTCGCCCAGGAACCGGGACAGATAAGGCTCCACGTGGCCGCTGTTGCTTGCCCAGGCAGGAGGACATTTTGTCCCGGTTGGTGCCACCAACCAGGACCAAAAGGCTTTCACACGTCAGCAGTTCAGGGGCTAGGGTTTTGGATTTTTTTTCCTGAAAGGGGGGGTGGGGGTTGGGGGGGGTGGGGTTTTGTAGAGTTTATTTAGGGGTTTCATATATTGTGTTAGAGAAGTGTCCTCTCTTATCTCTGTGCTTGGTCGATGCTACGTACTATACGTATAGAGAGGACTCGATGCGCTAGCTAGCTATTAAGCAAATGAAGGAAACTATTAAGTACAGAAGATCGTCATGATGAACATATATAGAGAGAAGTGATCGACCTCTCCTTCTCCGAGAGATTGGTCGAACAACAAGTTTTCGTATATCTTACTGATGGTACTGGCTACATATATATATATATATATATATATATATATATATATATATATATATACAATGGGTAAGATCTCTTACAATACCCTAACATATGAACTCAACTTCCACATGCATGGTATTCTCCAGCTTTATTGATGACGTGGTAAAGAAAGAATCCAACCAATTCCTCTTGAATTGCTCGCATGCGATCTTGTGGTAGGAGTTCATTCCGCATCTCCCACATCTAATTTGAATAAGGGGGCCAGTACATATATATGAATGAAACTCAACAGAAATGATGGTAATAAAATAAACTTGTGAATATTTTTTCTTACGCACTTCATATTGTCTTTTAGAGTAGCCCCGCCTATTCTTGGCCGTCGCGTTGTAGATGAACTCGCAGACGTAGTATCCATAGTAATTATTCCCGGCTTCCTGCCACAAGCACTTTACAAGAAATAGAGGTCAATCAAACTGATAATGAAGCATTATAAATGGCATTGGTGAAAGTGGCTAGAATCAACAGGAGATGCGCGGAACTAGCTAGCTAGTAGTACTTACTTCCGGGTATTTCCATCGCAGATCCTGCGGCAGTCCCGGAACTTATGCGGTGAATACTTTCCAAACCCTGCGAGACAAAGAAAACGACTACTTGATAACATGAAATGAACAAAGTTGCCGATATGGTGCGATAATGATCAATTCAACTTACTTGTCGAGCATTTTAGACATGTCCGCATAGTCCTCGAGTTCTTTTCGTCTTGAGTCTAAGACGTTTACTAGTCCTTGCTCGAGCTTAATCTCTAGGAGAATATAGTGGAACCTGCGCACGCATGCATAACTCATCAATTATATTAATTACTATAACCTCTAGTAATAATTAAGGTAAACCGAATATGCACAAGACAGTAACACTCACTTGAAGTTGTAAGGAAAGAGTATTGTATATTTGTTTTGATTTATTACCAACGATAGTAGCAAGTTGTCCTCGGTTTCTTTGGCATGAAATGTAGCCATATATGCATCTATGAGATTTGTGTTAATGAACCCAATATCATACATTTCAGCTTTTCTGCATTCGACGATCTTCAATCTGCATAATACAATGAGGATAATTATATATACATGCAATGAAAGAGCTGAGCTATATATAGAAACTTAATGACAGAAGTAGTACTTATAGACAATAGCAAGTGACCGTTAATTTATCGAGGGCCTTTAGATTGAAAAATTGGAAGAACTCCTCAAATGAAACAGACAACTGCTCAATTCCAACGAGGTCGCGCTAATCCTCTTTAACTTTCAGCGTCAAAGTATCGATTTTCTTCCCAGACTTTCTGCAGGTTTCCATGTACCAATCATGGAATCTTCACATCATCGTTGTTAGAGTAGTTCCATCTTTGACGAGAGGCTTCCCATACTCGTATTTGAATCCGTCCACCTCCATTATATCAAAATGTGCATTGTCATCGTGCATGTAATCTGCAGGATTGGTACCGGGCAAGATCCCCAGATGATTAGCGACGATATCGCTAGACACCTTGAGCGGGGGGCACGATTGGTTTGCTTGTTCACCGAGCTGGGGAATTTTTTTCCCACTTCTTCGTTCTTGTATCCTTTTGTCACTGCAAGTACTTCCTGACCGCTTCGCTTCCTTATATGTCTTTTCAGTAATGCGTTCATAGTTGGTTTGCAGTGGAGACGGTGGTCGTCGCTGCAGGGCATCCAAAGTGTGCTTCGCTTTCACTGGATCTATCTTCTCCTCCGGATGTGGATGTCTCTTAGCTCTTTGCATTTTGAAGTAGTCCTTCACTTGGGCTTGACAGATCTCTGTGTTTTCTTGTTCGGTCATCTCGTATGGTAACTTCTCTGGAGTCTTGAGAGATGGACCGAATCTGTATTGCCTCCCGCCTCTGGCTGTACTGCTAGACGCCGAAGCAGGCCGAGCGGCTGCGGCTATCTTCTTTCGTTGCTTACGAGGCAGAGGAGAAGGACTACAACACACCAGAGCAGCCGAAGCAGCGGTGGGTCTCTTCCACTCTTGTTGACGAGCCGGAGAAGGAGGAGGCTGGCTGGTCGGGCACGCCGGTGCAGGCGGAGAAGGTGGCGGAGTTCCACCACATGCCGGAGAAGGAGGCAGAGTGCCCTGATCACTCACCGGAGGAGTAGGCGGAGGAGGAGGCTGAGTGCCCTGACTCGCCGGAGAGGAGGAGGAGGCAGAGGCATCCAGTTCGGAAGACTTATGAGTTCCTTCCGCCATAGGCATGGAGTCGTCAGAGCAGAACCTAGCCGAGTCTCCCCTTCATCGATAGGGTGGTCAAACACGAGCTCTTCAAACCCCTCTGTTATTTCGTCCACCATCAGCCTAGCATATCCTTCTGGAATTGGATGGCAGTGAATAGTTGTGCCGGGTTCAGGAGGTCGAACAGAGCCGACAGCCGCCTTGACTTTGTAGTTCTGCCATTGCGTCATAAGTTGGCAATATTGGGACTCTGTGATAGCATCCACGGGGTAGCTAGTAGGAGCCGTGAAGACAGGCTCCAGCTAAAGCAGCTCGGTGGAAGCCATGCTGCTTCTCTGCTGAGATGGCGGGGTAGCTTTGGGGGTAGCTTCGGCAGGTCGCTTGCTTCGAACTGCTTCTCATTCATATAGCTTTCGTACCCTTGCGTGCAGCTCCTGCAGTTCGCTCTGCTCCACTTTCCTCCTCCTCTCTTGTCATTTGTAACCGCCTGCGTCCGGAAACCCAGCCTTCCACGGAATGGAGCCTCGCGTGCCTCGTGTCCATCCAGGGTGCTCAGGATCCCCGAGAGCCATTGTGAGCTCGTCCTTCTTTCTGTCTTGAACGAACGTCCCTGCCTGCGCTGCGGCGATATAGTCATGAAGCTTCTTGACGGGTATTCGTAGTTTCTCGCTCGTCCAAACGCACTTCCCTCTTACAGGGTCCAAGGTTCCGCCAACCCCGAAGAACCAAGTCCTTGAACGGTCTGGCCAGTTGAATGTCTCTCGTTCGACCCCTTTATCAAGCAGGTCGTTGATACGTCCATTTTGCATCATGCTTTTATATCAATATTTATTGCATTATAGGCTGTTATTACACGTTATGTCACAATACTTATGGCTATTCTCTCTTATTTTACAAGGTTTACCATGAAGAGGGGGAATGCCGGCAGCAGGGATTCTAGCTGGAAAAGGAGCAAATATTGGAAACCTATTCTACACAGCTCCAAAAGTCCCACAACTCCACAAAAATCATTTTTGGATTTAATAAGAATTATTGGGAAAAGAAAGTACCTGAGGGGGCCCACACCCTGGCCAGGAGGGTGGGGGCGCTGAGGGAGTCCTAGATAAGGGGGTATCCGGGCAGCCGGACTATATACTTTGGCCGGACTGTTGGACTATGAAGATACAAGACAGAAGACTTCGTCCCGTGTCCGTATGGGACTCTCGTTGGCGTGGAAGGCAAGCTTGGTGATTCGGATGTAGATCTCCTTCTCTGTAAACCGACTCTGTGTAACCCTAGCCCCCTCCGGTGTCTATATAAACCGGAGGGTTTAGCCCGTAGGACCCACGACGATCATCAACAATCATACCATAGGCTAGCTTCTAGGGTTTAGCCTCTCTGATCTCGTGGTAGATCAACTCTTGTAATACTCATATCATCAAGATCAATCAAGCAGGAAGTAGGGTATTACCTCCATCGAGAGGGCCCGAACCTGGGTAAAACATCGTGTCCCCAGTCTCCTGTTACCATTAGCCTTAGACGCACAGTTCGGGACCCCCTACCCGAGATCCGCCGGTTTTGACATCTACATTGCTGCTTTCATTGAGAGTTCCTCTGTGTCGTCACTACAAGGCTAGATGGCTCCTCCATCCTTCAACCACGCTGTCCTGGGCGAGACTTTTCTCCCCGGACAGATTTTCATGTTTGGCAGCTTTGCACTGCGGGCCAATTCGCTTCGCCATCTGGAGTAGATCGATAGCTACGCCCCCGGCCATCAGGTCAGATTTGGAAACCTAAACTACATAACCGACATCCGCGGGGACTTGATCTTTGACGGATTCTGGCCTGTGTAAGGAGCGCCGAACAATCACGACGTGCACAACCTAGATCGGCAGTCGGACAGTATTCGGAACATCGCACCTGCTACCGCTCCGAACTTCGCTCCAGAGCGGGTCGTGCCTTCCAGGGATGGGTGGGTGGACCCGCCCCGGAGGCCGCACACTCCTCGGCGTTGGAGCCGAACAAAGACTCCTCTCCTAAAGGGATATGTGTCTCCGGACCCCCGAACTTACCTCCGAACGTGTGTTCCGGACCGTGCGCACTCGTGCCCATTGAATCTAACTAGGCTCCAGTCACGGAGTTCACCGCCGCGGATATCTTTAAGCACTCACCCTTCAGAGACGTGCCAGATTCTTTAAGGTCTCTCTCTCTGTCAGGAGACTCCTGGCCGAACTATGTCCGGCTCGAGTGGGAAGCGGGCGACGAAGAAATTCATTTCCCACCCACCACCCTCTTTATAGCCACTGTCAACAACCTAACAGACATGCTTGACATCTCCCCCAATAACATCGACGGTATGGACGTTGATACATGGGAAGATCCAGAACCATCGCCCACGCGGCGCTGGACTGCCACTTCATCATACGACGTCTACATGGTGGACACACCCAAAGAGGACAATAATGACAAAAAGGACACAGCGGAGGATAAACCCCCCGGGCAAAAGCAAAAACGACGGCGTAAGCGCCGCCTTAGGTCCAGTCACAGCAAAAATAGCGATAATAATCCAAAATAGGATGACACTCCGGTTGATTTCGAAGGCAACAACGACCATAGGGATCCAGCGATGGAGCAGGATAAACCAGGTCAGGCCGAACACAACCCTGAGCAGACGCCCGATTCAGAGGACCGAACTCATCAGGCTACCTCTAAAGAAGATAACAGTCCGGTTGACGATGCGTTCATCATCCCGGAAGAACATTCCAAGCAAGACAAACTCCACAGAAAACTCCTGGCAACGACACGGAGCCTAAGGAAGCAGAAGCAAAGACTCAAGGCCGTGCAGGATACGCTCAACCGACGATGGAATAAGGTGCTGGACACCGAAGGAAAACATGGCGATAATCGCCACACAAAGAGCTACCCAAAGCGCAAACTGCTACCCGAATTCGACAATGAAGCCGCAGCACCTGGCCGGCCCAAAAACAATACGGCTACTCAGCCGGACCAACAACCTCATGGCCGCGATAGAGCAACCACTGATATAGCACGTGATTTACGAGAGCTCCTGGACAAAAAGGCCAGTGCGGCCAGGTCCATCTATGGGTCCAGAGGACAAGCTCCGGCGCGGGAGTATGGTCAGCACAGCGATAATGCCGATCGAATACCAGTCCAGAATCAACATCGGGAGCAACAACGGCCGATAGCAGGCCACGACACAGCCAGATACAGAGGGGCTGCACACCCCCTGTGCTTCACGGATGAGGTGCTGGATCATGAATTTCGACAGGGATTCAAACCCGTGAATATAGAGTCATACGATGGAACGACGGACCCCGGGGTCTGGATTAAAGATTTTATCCTTCACATACACATGGCTCGTTGGGACGATCTCCACGCCATCAAATACCTTCCCCTCAAGTTAAAAGGACCAGCTCGTCATTGGCTGAAAAGACTCCCCGAAAACTCAATTGGAAGTTGGGAGGAACTTGAGGATGCTCAGGGCCAACTTTCAAGGGACTTATGTCCGGCATCCAGATGCGGATGATTTAAGTCACAAAATACAGCAGCCTGGAGAGTCAGCCCGCAAACTTTGGAACCGATTCCTCACTAAGAAGAATCAAATTGTCGACTGTTCGGACGCTGAAGCCTTAGCGGCCTTCAAACACAATATCCGAGACGAGTGGCTTGCCAGACACCTCGGCCAAGAAACACCGAGAACGATGGCAGCCTCAACAAGCCTCATGACCCAATTTTGCGTGGGTGAGGACAACTGGTTGGCCCGTAAAGGCACCAGCGACCCCAGCACATTCGAAATCCGAGATGGCAGCGGGAAGCCATGGCACACCAAGAACAAACGTCGGAATAACGATAGTCTGGACAACACAGCAGTCAACGCCGGATTCAGGGGCTCTCGACCCGGTCAAAGAAAAAAGCCATTTAATGGCAGTAAAGAGGAACCATCTAGCCTGAACAAAGTCCTGGACAGATTGTGCCAAATTCATGGCACTTCCGACAAACCTGCAAATCACACCCATAGAGAATGTTGGGTCTTCAAGCAGGCCGGCAAGTTAAACGCCGAACATAAGGGAAGGGAAACACCAAGAGAAGACGAGGATGAGCCTCGCCAGCCGAACACTAGGGGCCAGAAACAATTCCCATCGGAAGTCAAAACGGTAAACATGGTACACGCAACTCACGCAAAGTTCATAGCCCCCCAATTTAATCCCTGGGCAACTTGCCCGATCACTTTTGATCACATGGACTATCCGGCCAGTATCCGGCATGGAGGATCGACTGCCTTGGTGCTCGACCCAATAATCGACGGATACCATCTCACTCATGTGCTAATGGACGGCGGCAGTAGTCTTAATTTGATATATCAAGACACCATCCGCAGGATGGGGATAGACCCATCAAGAATAAATCAAAAGAATGCCACCTTCAATGGAGTAATTCCAGGCGTCGTGGCTCATTGTTGGGGATCCCTAGTGTTAGAAGTAACATTCGGTTCTCCTGACAACTTCAGGCGTGAGGACTTACTCTTCAATATCGCTCCCTTTAGCAGCGATTATCATGCATTGCTTGGAAGACCGGCCTTGGCTTGCTTTAACGCAATACCGAACTACACGTACCTTAAACTCAAGATGCCTGGTCCACGCGGCGTCATCACGGTTAGCAGAAACACAGAACGGTACGCGGCAGTTCCCGCTGCCGGACTCTAGGCGACCTCTCCCACCGGAATGCATGAACGGTCGTTCAGACCACAGACACGGTTAGACGAGTCCAATATACAATTCCTCACACTGGCTCGGATAAACCTGAGCCAAGGGCTGTACATGTGTTCCCATAAATAATACGAGGGGCTGCAAACATGTAACACAAGCCCACAATTTGGCTCGCCTCGTTAAACAGGCAGGATCTCGAACATTCCTCGAGCATAAATAACTTCTCGCACGTTTTCCTTTTCGTTCTTTCAGACACTACCAGTGCAACACCCTTCCAGAATATGGCACAACGGACACACAGGCGCAGACGTGCAGCAGGGCCCCGCCCACAGGTTTCGCTTTAGATTAAGCCCCTGCGTAAACCTTCTTTACTGTCTCTTGTTTCTCAACGTCCCATGGGTATTTCTTACACCTGTACGGGACACTGGCGTTTTAGGCTTTTTTTTGCCACGACAAATAAATGCGCGTACCTGGAATCACAGGGTCAAGGGCATTGTTTAGCCCAATATATTTTATAAAGTCCGAATTCCTTCGGGAGTGTTCGGCGTCACGAGTTTGGCCTTATATGCATCAGCTCTGAATCATGTCTTTGGTCAAATGTTGGGTTAGCCCGGCTCCTGGGTTTGCTGCCTTACGTTCCGTTCTATCGGCTAAGGCGACCAAAGGAGAACTACTGCGATTGTGCCCTGATTATTCCGGATGAGCACCTCAGTAGAGAAAGCCGAAAACTGACTGTCATGATATAGCGAGAGACTGGTCAACCACTCGAGGACTCATCAGAATCTATAGGATTCCTCCGCATTAACGAAGGACCGGTCTACCGGTCAAGTACGCGCACCGTATCCGGACGCACGCGGAAGTGCCAGGGGCTATATAGTAGCCCCACCTTTCAACTCCTATGGCTAAGCGAAAGTGTTACAGCTATATAGTCTGGTTGCCTGGTTCGATGTGCGATCACCTCCTTAATGGACCAAGACGTTTGATCAAGTGTGTTTCTGCCTATCTTATCAAACACCCCCGCATTACGCGTGGGGGCTAAAGCCAACGACTGCTAACTTTCACGCTATATGAATACATAAACAGCCATACAGGAGACATTATAATACTTTCATGCAAAAGTATAAAACACAGCCTTCATAATCAAACAGATAATTGTTCATAACTAATAAGTTCATCATTCAAACATGACATTCTTGGAGCACTGGGCCTCTATTCTACGAGCACCTTCTATAACCTGCTCAAAATAGTGCTCGGCTGGGTCTTGGCTTCCAGCCGGACCCTGGGTTGCAATGCGGGTGGCCTCCATATCTGCCCAGTACGTTTTCACATGGGCAAGAGCCATCCGCGCACCTTATGTGCATGCTGATCTCTTCATGGCATCAATCTGTGCCCTGGCGCCAAATAATCGTTGCACCAGACCATAGTAATTGTCCGGCTTCGGCTCCTTCGGCCACGAATGGTCTATTACAGACCTCGTTGCAAGGTCGGACAACCTATGGAGCTCAGCTATGGCGGCCACTCAAGGGCAAGGAGCGCGCTGGAGCATCAAATTGCGACCAGAACGGCCTCTCCATTTTATTATCCTCATGATCCTTGAATAACTTGGTCGCATCAGTCGCACTCTTAGCCAAGTCCGCATACTCATCTGCGGCGCTCCATAGCTTATCCAACGGAGCATACTTTGGATCCAAAAACTTCATCCACAACACATACGGTCTTCCGGTCGCGATTTCTCCGGCTTGTCGAAGTTCCTCCCGTGCGTCTCTAATCTGAGAGCGCATCTCCTTGGCCGAATCAGTCGCCTTCTTCAGATCGGCCGCCTTTGTTTGATTCTCCTTTTGGAGAAGCTCATACCGGCTGGCGGCGTCCCTCAGCTCCACAGCCATCTCGGCTATCTTCTCCTCACTTCGGAGACGAGCGGCATGTTCGACTCTTAATTCTTCGGCTGCCTTTAGAGCAGCCGAATTCCTAATCCGAGCTTGTTCCTTGGCTAGAGCAAGCTCCGCCCTCAGGGCCTCAATGGCAGTAGCTCCGCCTGTAACTACATAACACCACATTAGTATTTCAAACCTTATTGCAAAGATAGATGTGGATATAGGAAAGCATACTCTGCGACTCCTCGAATCGCTTGTTCACAAGCGTGACGTCGGCCTCCACAATGCCAATCTGGCGCCTCAATTCGGTGCATTCAGCGGCCTGGTCTATTGCCAAACCCTTAGCAACCTGCACATCAATACAGGTGCGATCATAATCTGGGAGTGTGATCCTCCGTTTGCCGCCATGGGCTGCCATCCGCAGTCTCAGTGGCTACTATCTATATAGAGCGCATGTATCGCATGCGGTTCAACTAAAAATTACGGCTTACCTCAAAGCCTTTGAGCAGGCTCTTAAAAGCTTCGTTTAAAAAGCTTGTGGCGGAGGGGATTTTCTCCAACACCATACCCATTAGGGTACGATGACCCTCCAAGAGATCAGCTGACTCTAGGAGGCCCGTCAGCGCATTCGTCCGGACTCCGGACTCTCCCGGATCCTTTTCGTTGTCCGCCATGGGAGCCGAACGCACTGGGCTCGGGGCAGCCGAAGTGTTAGCTTCCAGCCCCATTGGATCCGGACTCCTCCGTGACAATACCTCAGGTTCGCCCGCCCCACGGGGCAGAGAGGCTGGTGGGGTTTCGCTCTCCATCATCTCCGGAAGAAGATCCCCCGAGGACGAACCCTGTTGATACAAACTGCTAGCCGAACTACAAAAACAGGTCCTAGTCATTACTCTCAGAGGGATAAGCAATAAGATCCTTGCTTAAAATTAAACTTACAGCTCGATGGAGGGCTGGCCCGTTGGCGGGCGCTGTACGGCGAGGACGCCTTTCAAAGCAGGGTCCTTTGGCGAAATTATTTTCCCTTGTTTAGGCGCCTCCGTCTCCAAATCTACGGAGGCGGCCCTTTTCTTCCCGCGGGGGGAGGAAACCTCAGAGTCGCCCCCCCCCCGGTTCCCCTCCTCTGTGGAGGCGTTGATTCCTCCGGTTCGGATGTGCAGTGAGTGGGGCCTACTCTTGGCCTCCCCACTCTCCCCTTCAGCTTTCTATGGTGGCACCCGGCTAAGTGTCCATTCGAGAATCCTGGCCATTGCCGGGCCAGGCAAACCTTCGGGAAGAGGGGCCGGACACCTGATCCTCTCCGCCTTTCTAAGACAATCCTAGTTGCGGACAGTGTTTAGAACAATTCTATGACAAATATAAGCGAGGTGTTCGGTTATGGGGTTACTTACTTGGGTATCGAGGCGATTGTAGCTCAGGCCCGCATCCTCGGTGGTGTCCGGACACTTTATTCGTGGTCCGAAGAACAATTCATACATCCCTTCGGGCGTCATGCCGAAGAAGTGCTGAATGGTCCGCGGACCTTCTTGATTGAATTCCCACATCCGGAGAGGCCGGTGTTTGCACGGCAGGATCCGCCGGACTAACATTACCTGGATTATTTTGACGAGACTAATGTACCTCTCGAAGAGCTCCCGAATGGGGCTCTGAAGCATTGGTACATCGTTCGCAGGTCCCCAGTCTAGTCCCACGTTGGCCCATGATGCCAATGGAGGTGGAGGGCCCGAGCGGAAGGCCGGCGCGGCCGCCCAATTTGAGCCTCGAGGAGCTGTGACATAGAACCACCTCCGTTGCCACAAATCGGATACCTCCGGGAAGGAGCCTTCAGGTCACGGGGCATCAACATTCCTGCTTATTATGGCACCTCCGCACTCTGCGTGTCGCTCCCCATTTATCTTCGGCTTCACATCGAAAGTCTTGAGCCAGAAGCCGAAGTGGGGGGCAATGTGAAGGAAGGCTTCACACACAAGGATAAATGACGAGATTTGGAGGATGGAACCCGGAGCTAGATCATGGAAATCTAGCCCGTAGTAGTGCATGAGCCCCCTCACGAAGGAATCAAGGGTGACACCTAAGCCTCGGAGGAAGTGGGAGACAAACACGACGCTCTCGTTGGTCTCGGAAGTGGGGATAACCTGTTCAGGAGCCGGAAGCCTGTGCTTGACATCGGCGGTCAAATACCCGGCCTCCCTGAGCTTCGCAATATCCTCCTCCGTGACAGAGGAGGCCATCCATGACCTTGATGGTCAGATCCGGACATGATTGAAGATCCGGAGGGCTTAAGATCGGGTTTTGGGTGATGGAACTCAGGGCGAGAGATGTGCGAGCGTGGAGATAGAGGGATAGGCCTCGGCCCCTTTATAAAGGGGGAAGAATATCAAGTGTCCCCGAACGTGGTCGTTTGGGATTTGCCTAAAAACACGGGGTCATGCCAAGATGCACGGTTGGATTACCCATACCCGTATTGATGAGAATCCCGTAATAAGGGGAACACGATCTCTGCTCTGACAGGATGTGCCAAGGAAACCGCCTCGTGGGGTGTGCGGTAGCAAGTTGTAGGAACGGTTCGAATAAAAACCGGACCATGGCGTGATGTCACTTTTCGAAGAATTGTCAGCAGACTAGATTCGTGGATTATTATTATTCTCTCTACGGTGGTATATGGAATGTTATCTTGCAAAGCCGGGCACGATCCTTGTGTTAGGAATTTATCTTGGAGTATTCGGAGATGGAACCCGCCTTGCAATGCCGAAGACAATCTACGCGCCGGACTCATCGTCATTGAAGCCTGGTTCAGGGGCTACTGAGGCAGTCCTAGATAAGGGCGTATCCAAACAGCCGGACTATATACTTTGGCCGGACTGTTGGACTATAAAGATACAAGATAGAAGACTTCGTCCCGTATCCGGATGGGACTCTCCTTGGCGTGGAAGGCAAGCTTGGTGATTCGGATGTAGATCTCATTCTCTGTAAACCGACTCTGTGTAACCCTAGCCCCCTCCGGTGTCTATATAAACCAGAGGTTTTAGTCCGTAGGACCCATGACGATCATCAACAATCATACCATAGGCTAGCTTCTAGGGTTTAGCCTCTCTGATCTCGTGGTAGATCAACTCCTGTAATACTCATATCATCAAGATCAATCAAGCAGGAAGTAGGGTATTACCTCCATCGAGAGGGCCCGAACCTGGGTAAAACATCGTGTCCCCAGTCTCCTATTACCATTAGCCTTAGACGCACAGTTTGGGACCCCCTACCCGAGATCCGCCAGTTTTGACACCGACAGGCGCCCCCCCCCTACAGGACGCGCCCCCTGTCTCCTGGGCCCCCTGGTGGCCCTCCGGTGCCCATCTTCTCCTATATGAGGTCTTTTGCCCTGGAAAAAATCAGAACGAAGCTCACGGGACGAAACTCCGCCGCCACGAGGCGGAACCTTGGCGGAACCAATCTAGGGCTCTGGTAGAGCTGTTCTGCCGGGAAACTTCCCTCCGGGAGGGGGAAATCATCGCCATCATCATCACCAACGATCCTCTCACCGGGAGGGGGTCAATCTCCATCAACATCTTCATCAGCACCATCTCCTCTCCAAACCCTAGTTCATCTCTTGTATCCAATCTTGTATCAAAACCACAAATTGGTAATGTGGGTTGCTAGTAGTGTTTATTACTCCTTGTAGTTGATGCTAATTGGTTTACTTGGTGGAAGATCATACGTTCAGATCCTTAATGCATATTAATACCCCTCTGATTATGAACATGAATATGCTTTGTGAGTAGTTACGTTTGTTCCTGAGGACATGGGTGAAGTCTTGCTATTAGTAGTCATGTGAATTTGGTATTCGTTCGATATTTTGATGAGATGTATGTTGTCTCTCCTCTAGTGGTGTTATGTGAACGTCGACTACATGACACTTCACCATTATTTGGGCCTAGAGGAAGGCATTGGGAAGTAATAAGTAGATGATGGGTTGCTAGAGTGACAGAAGCTTAAACCCTAGTTTATGCGTTGCTTCGTAAGGGGCTGATTTGGATCCATATGTTTCATGATATGGTTAGGTTTACCTTAATACTTCTTTTGTAGTTACGGATGCTTGCAATAGGGGTTAATCATAAGTGGTATGCTTGTCCAAGTAAGGGCAATACGCAAGCACCGTTCCACCCACATATCAAATTATCAAAGTACCGAACGCGAATCATATGAGCGTGATGAAACTAGTTTGACGATAATTCCCATGTGTCCTCGGGAGCGCTTTTCTCATTATAAGAAATTGTCCAGGCTTGTCCTTTGCTACAAAAAGGATTGGGCCACCTTGCTGCACCTTATTTACTTTAATTGCTAGTTACCCGTTACAATTTATCTTATCACAAAACTATCTATTACCTACAATTTCAGTGCTTGCAGAGAATACCTTGCTGAAAACCGCTTGTGATTTCCTTCTTCTCCTCGTTGGATTCGACACTCCTACTTATCAAAAGGACTATGATAGATCCCCTATACTTGTGGGTCATCAAGACTCCTTTCTGGCGCCGTTGCCGAGGAGTGAAGCGCATTTGGTGAGTGGAACTTGGTAAGGAAACATTTATATAGTGTGCTGAATATTTTTGTCACTTGTTACTATGGAAACTAATCCTTTGAGGGGCTTGTTCGGGGTATCTTCGCCCCGACCAGTAGAGCAAAGAGTTTCTCCTCAACCTACTGAACCTACTGAAAATGTTTACTTTGAAATTCCTTCAGGTATGATAGAGAAACTGCTAGCTAATCCCTTTGCAGGAGATGGAACATTGCATCCCGATTTACTCCTTAGCTTTGTGGATGAAGTTTGTGGATTATTTAAGCTTGCAGGTATTCCCGATGATGTTTTTAAGAGGAAGGTCTTCCCTTTATCTTTGAAGGGAGATGCATTGACATGGTATAGGCTATGTGATGATACGGAATCTTGGAACTATAAACGATTGAAGTTGGAATTTCACCAGAAGTTCTATCATGTGCATCTTGTTCACCGTGATCGTGATTACATATATAATTTCTGTCCTCGTGAAGGAGAAAGCATCGCTCAAGCTTGGGGGAGGCTTAAGTCAATGTTATATTCATGCCCCAATGATAAGCTCTCAAGAGAAATGATTATTCAAAAAATTTATGCTCGGCTTTCTCTCAATGATCGCACCATGCTCGATACTTCTTGTGCTGGTTCTTATATGCAGAAGACTACTGAATTCAAGTGGGACTTATTGGAAAGAATTAAACGCAACTATGAAGATTGGGGTTCCGATGATGGTAAGGAGTCAGGTATAACACCTAAGTTTGATTGTGTTAAATCTTTTATGGATACCGATGCTTTTTGTGGATTTAGCGCTAAATATGGACTTGACTCTGAGATAGTAGCTTCTTTCTATGAATCTTTTGCTGCTCACGTTGATCTCCCTAAGGAGAAGTGCTTTACATATAATCCTCCCATTGAAGTGAAAGTAGTTGCACCTATTACAGTTGAAGAAAAGATTATCACTTATAATGACCCTATTGTTACTACTACTTATGTTGAGAAACTACCTTTTCCTGTTAGAATGAAGGATCATGCTAAAGCTTCAACTGTTGTCCATAAGAGTAATACTGGAACTTATACACCTCCTGAGTAAATTAAAGTTGAACCTAGTATTGCTATGGTTAAAGATCTCTTGGATGATAATATAGATGGGCATGTTATTTACTTCTGTGGTGAAACTGCTAATATTGTTAAACCGGATGCTAAAATACATAGACCTATTGTAGGCATGCATGTTATTTCTGTTAAAATAGGAGATCATTGTTATCATGGCTTATGTGACATGGGTGCTAGTGCTAGTGTAATACCTATTTCCTTATACCAAGAAATTATGCACGATATTACACCCGCTGAGTTGGAAGATATTGACGTTACAATTAAGCTTGCCAATAGAGATACTATTAAGCCTTTTGGGATTGTTAGAGATGTTGAAGTCTTGTGTGGGAAGGTCAAATACCCTGCTGATTTTCTTGTTCTTGGTTCCCCACAAGATGACTTTTGTCCCATTATATTTGGTAGACCCTTCTTGAACACTTTTAATTATAAAATTGATTGCAAAAATGATGTTGTTACGATTGGCTTGGATCATATGACTCATGAGTTTAATTTTGCTAAATTTCGTAGACAACCCCGTGATAAAGAATTACCTAACAAAGATGAAATAATTGGACTTGCTTCTATTGTCGTACCTCCTACTGATCCGTTAGAACAATATTTGCTAGACCATGAAAATGAAATCTTTATGAATGAAATAAGGGAAATAGATGAAGTATTCCTTCAACAGGTTCCTATTTTGAAACATAACTTACCTGTTGAAATCCTAGGGGATCCTCCTCCACCCAATGGTGATCCCGTGTTTGAGCTAAAACCATTACCTGATAATCTTAAACATAATTATCTTGATGAAAAGAAGATATATCATGTTATTATTAGTGCTAACCTTTCAGAGCAGGAGGAGGAAAGATTATTGAAAACTCTGAAGAAACACCGTGCTGCTATTGGATATACTCTGGATGATCTTAAGGGCATTAGTCCCACTCTATGCCAACACAAAATTAAAGTGGAGAAAGATGCCAAACCAGTTAGAGATCCTCAACGACGATTAAACCCTAAGATGAAAGAAGTGGTAAGAAAGGAGATACTAAAGCTCCTTGAGGCAGGTATAATTTATCCCGTTGCTGATAGTGAATGGGTAAGCCATGTCCATTGTGTCCCTTAAAAGGGATGTATTATTGTTGTTCCTAATGATAAAGATGAATTGATTCCGCGAAGAATTATTACAGGTTATAGGATGGTAATTGATTTCCATAAATTAAATAAAGGTACTAAGAAAGATCATTACCCTTTACCTTTTATTGATCAAATGCTAGAAAGACTATCCAAACATACACATTTTTGCTTTCTAGATGGTTATTCTGGTTTCTCTCAAATACATGTGTCAGCGGAAGATCAATCAAAAACTACTTTTACTTGCCCTTTCGGTACTTTTGCTTATAGATGTATGCCTTTTGGTTTATGTAATGCACCTGCTACCTTTCAAAGATGCATGATGGCTATATTCTCTGATTTTTGTGAAAAGATTTGTGAGGTATTCATGGATGACTTCTCTGTCTATGGATCCTCTTTTGATGATTGCTTGAGCAACCTTGATCGAGCTTTGCAGAGATGTGAAGACACTAGTCTCGTCCTAAATTGGGAAAAGTGTCACTTTATGGTTAATGAAGGCATTGTCTTGGGGCATAAAATTTCTGAAAGAGGAATTGAAGTTGATAAAGCTAAAGTTGATTCTATAGAAAAGATGCCATGTCCCAAGGACATAAAAGGTATAAGATGTTTCCTTGGTCATGTCGGTTTTTATAGGAGGTTCATTAAGGACTTTTCAAAACTCTCTAGGCCTCTAACTAATTTATTGCAAAAAGATATTCCTTTTTTCTTTGTTGATGATTGTGTAGAAGCATTTGAAATACTTAAGAAAGCTATGATCACTGCACCTATTTTTCAGCCACCTGATTGGAATTTGCCCTTTAAAATTATGTGTGACGCTAGTGATTATGCTATAGGTGCTGTTCTAGGGCAGAGAGTTGATAAGAATTTAAATGTTATTCAATATGCTAGTACGACTCTTGATGCTGCCCAAAGAAATTATGCTACTACTGAAAAAGAATTCTTAGCAGTTGTATTTGCTTGTGATAAGTTCAGACCTTACATTGTTGATTCTAAAGTTACTATTCACACTGATCATGCTGCTATTAAATATCTTATGGAAAAGAAAGATGCTAAACCTAGACTTATTAGATGGGTCCTCTTGCTTCAAGAATTTGATTTACATATTATTGATTGAAAGGGAGCTGAGAGCCCCATTGCAGATAACTTGTCTAGGCTAGAGAATGTTCTTGATGACCCACTACCTATTGATGATAGCTTTCCTGATGAACAAGTAGCGGTCATTAAGGCTTCTCGTACTGCTCCATGGTATGCTGATTATGCTAATTACATTGTTGCTAAATTTATGCCACCTAGTTTCACATACCAACAAAAGAAAAAGTTCTTTTATGATTTAAGACATTACTTCTGGGATGACCCACAGCTTTATAAAGAAGGAGTAGATGGTGTTATTAGACATTGTGTACCTAAGCATGAATGGGAACAGATCCTACACAAGGGTCACTCCAAATCATATGGAGGACGCCACGCTGGAGACAGAACTGCACATAAGGTATTGCAATCCGGTTTTTATTGGCCTACTCTCTTCAAAGAAGCCCGTAAGTTTGTCTTGTCTTGTGATGAATGTCAAAGAATTGGTAATATTAGTAGACGTCAAGAAACGCCTATGAATTATTTTCTTGTTATTGAACCATTTGATGTTTGGGGCTTCGATTATATGGGACCTTTTCCTGCCTCTAATGGATATACACATATTTTAGTTGTTGTTGATTACGTTACTAAGTGGGTAGAAGCTATTCCAACTAGTAGTGCCGATCATAACACCTCTATTAAGATGCTTAAAGAAGTTATTTTTCTGATGTTTGGAGTTCCTAGATATCTCATGACTGATGGTGGTTCACATTTTATTCATGGTGCTTTCCGTAAAATGCTTGCTAAGTATGATGTTAATCATAGAATTGCATCTCCTTATCACCCACAGTCTAGTGGTCAAGTAGAGTTGAGCAATAGAGAGCTCAAATTAATTTTGCAAAAGACTGTTAATAGATCTAGAAATAATTGGTCCAAGAAACTTGATGATGCATTATGGGCCTATAGAACTGCATATAAAAATCCTATGGGTATGTCTCCGTATAAGATGGTTTATGGAAAAGCATGTCACTTACCTATTGAACTTGAACATAAGAATATTGGGCCATTAAAGAGCTCTACAATGATTTCAAACTTTCCTGTGAGAAGAGGTTATTTGACATTAGCTCACTTGATGAATGGAGAACCCAGGCTTATGAGAATGCCAAACTATTTAAAGAAAAAGTTAAAAGATGGCATGACAAAAGAATACAAAAGCGAGAATTTAACGTAGGTGATTATGTGTTGCTATTCAACTCTCGTTTAAGATTTTTTGTAGGGAAACTTCTCTCTCAGTGGTAAGGTCCTTACGTTATCGATGAGGTTTATTGTTCTCGTGCCACAAAAATTGGCAATTTCGAAGGCACAAGTCCGAGGGTGGTGAACGGTCAAAGAATCAAACATTATATCTCAGATAACCCTATTAATGTTGAAACTAATATTATTGAAACCGTAACCCTGGAGGAATACATAATAGACACTTTCTAGAATGTCCCAGACTCCGAAAAGGAATAGGTATGTGGTACGGTAAGTAAACCGACTCCAAAACAGTTCTAACGGCAATTTTTCTCCGTTTTGGAATATTTAAGAATTTTAGGAAGAAAGAAGTAGTCTGAGAGGGACAAGAGGCTTCCACGAGGGTGGAGCCCCCCCCTACTTGGTGCGCCCCCCTGTCTCGTGGACACCTCGTGTGCCTCCCGGACTCTGTTTTCTTGCAAATTACGTATTTTGGTCGGTAAAAATTCATTATATAATCTCCCGAAGTTTTGACCACCGTATCACGCAAAAAATCTCCTGTCTTTGTTTCGAGTTGTTTTTCTGACAGATCTAGAGCACCATGACATCTCCAAGCGCTCCCAAGGACATGTTTTTTGAGAGGGTTATCAACCCCTATCTCATGGAGGTGCTGCTACACCCTCAAACCATTGAGATGCGTGAGGGGGTGCTGCACATCCGCGATGTGGAGGGACCAAGGCGTACCAGAAGCGTGGAGACGAAGCTCGAGGCCATGGAGCAGCAAGTTTTCAAGTGTCAAGGGATGGTGGAGCGTGGACTCAACGCCAACCAGATGATGATCACGGAGTTTACCAGCAGCCATATGCTAGATGCCAAGATCATTGGAGAGACCATCTTCAAGCTTCAAGAGAAAATCGAGCACCTCCAAGCTCAGTTCTATGACCTGCAGAACCAAAACTGTGAGTATGAATATAGATTCAAAAGGATGAGTTTGGCTGCAGATTTGAGGATCTCGGAGACTCAATCATCCTTCTATGATGGTGAACAATGCCTTGGAAGATGGACAACAAGCCTACATCATCAACAACTCCTACTTCACCACCTCCGAAGACATAATCACATGGGTATGGGCACTCCCCTTGGCAACTGCCAAGCTTGGGGGAGGTGCCCTGGTATAGTATCACCATCACACTCCTATCTTTACCATTTTACTTAGTTCGATCCTTTTAGTAATATCTTGATCTAGTAGATTGAAGTATGAATTAGTTTTGAGTTTTGCTTTGTGATCTCTATGTAATCGAGTCCGTGAGTTATCTATAATAAAGATTAGTGTTGAGTCAAGGGCTTTGCTATCTTGCTATGATCTTGAGAAAAAAATAGAACGAATAAAAAGAATAAAAGAGTTCATATTGATCTTGTGGACAGTAATGACTTCACACATAGAAAGTATGAGGCTTAAAAGTTGTTGAGAGTTGACAAACATAGTTTTGGTCATCGTTGCAATTAATAGGATGTAATAAGGAAAGAGAGGTTTTCACATATAAATATACTATCTTGGACATCTTTTAAGATTGTGAGCACTCATTAAAGTATGACATGCTAAAGAGTTGACGTTGGACAAGGAAGACAACGTAATGGTTTATGTTTTCTCACATTCCAGTTAAAGTATATTGTCATGGATCTTCCTAACATGTTGAGCTTGCCTTTCCCCCTCATGCTAGCCAAAGTTCCTAGCACCAAGTAGAGATACTACTTGTGCTTCCATATATCCTTAAACCCATTTTTGTCATGAGAGTCCACCATATCTACCTATGGCTTGAGTAAGATCCTTCAAGTAAGTTGTCATCGGTCCAAGCAATAAAAATTGCTCTCTAAATATGCATGACTTATTAGTGCGGAGAAAATAAGCTTTATGTGATCTTGTTATGGAAGAAATAAAAGCGATGGACTGCATAATAAAGGTCCATATACAAGTGGCAATATAAAGTGACGTTCTTTCGCATTTAGATTTTGTGTATCCTACCCTAAAAGCGCATGACAACCTCTGCTTCCCTCTGCGAAGGGCCTATCTTTTACTTTATGTCTTATTACTTTATGCAAGAGTCAAGGTGATCTCCACCTTTCCCTTTTTCATTTTATCCTTTGGCAAGCACCTCGTGTTGGAAAGATCCTGATGCATATATCCAATTGGATGTTTGTTAGCATGAACTATTATTGTTGACATTACCTTTGAGGTAAAACATTGGGAGGCAACATTATAAGCCCCTATCTTTCTCAGTGTCCGATTAAAACTCCATAACCAAAAGTATTGCATGAGTGTTAGCAATTGTAGAAGACTATATGATAGTTGAGTATGTGGACTTGCTGAAAAGCTCTATTCTTGACTCTTTCTGATGTTATGATAAATTGCAGTTGCTTCAATGACTGAGATTATAGTTTGTTAGTTCCCAATGAAGTTTATGTTCCATACTTGACATTGTGAATAGATTGTTACTTGAGCATGAGAAATCATATGACAATATATATATATATATATATATATATATATTGTTGTTGTTATAAGAATGATCATGATGCCCTCATGTCCGTATTTTATTTTTATCGACACCTCTATCTCTAAACATGTGGACATATTTTTCGATATCGGCTTTCGCTTGAGGACAAGCGAGGTCTAAGCTTGGGGGAGTTGATACATCCATTTTTCATCATGCTTTTATATCAATATGTATTGCATTCTGGGCTGTTATTACACGTTATGTCACAATACTTATGGTTATTCTCTCTTATTTTACAAGGTTTACCATGAAGAGGGGGAATGCCGGCAACAGGGATTCTGGTTGGAAAATGAGCAAATATTGGAAACCTATTCTGTACAGCTCCAAAAGTCCCATAACTCCATGAAAGTCATTTTTGGATTTAATAAGAATTATTGGGCAAAGAAAGTACCTGAGGGGGCCCACACCCTGGCCAGGAGAGTGTCCCCCCTACAAGGCACGCCCCCCTGTCTCCTGGGCCCCCTGGTGGCCCTCCGGTGCCCATATTCTCCTACATGAGGTCTTTTGTCCTGGAAAAAATCAGAACGAAGCTCACAGGACGAAACTCCACCGCCACGAGGCGGAACCTTGGCGGAACCAATCTAGGGCTCCGGCAGAGCTATTCTGCCGGGGAAACTTCCCTCCGGGAGGGGGAAATCATCACCATCATCATCACCAATGATCCTCTCATCGGGAGGGGGTCAATCTCCATCAACATCTTCATCAGCACCATCTCCTCTCCAAACCCTAGTTCATCTCTTGTATGCAATCTTGTATCAAAACCACAAATTGGTACCTATGGGTTGCCAGTAGTGTTGATTACTCCTTGTAGTTGATGCTAATTGGTTTACTTGGTGGAAGATCATATGTTCAGATCCTTAATGCATATTAATAGCCCTCTGATTATGAACATGAATATGCTTTGTGACTAGTTACGTTTGTTCCTGAGAACACGGGTGAAGTCTTGCTATTAGTAGTCATGTGAATTTGGTATTCGTTCGATATTTTGATGAGATGTATGTTGTCTCTCTTCTAGTGGTGTTATGTGAATGTCGACTACATGACACTTCACCATTATTTGGGCCTAGAGGAAGGCATTGGGAAGTAATAAGTAGATGATGGGTTGCTAGAGTGATAGAAGCTTAAACCCTAGTTTATGTGTTGCTTCGTAAGGGGCTGATTTGGATCCATATGTTTCATGCTATGGTTAGGTTTAACTTAATACTTCTTTTGTAGTTGTGAATGCTTTCAATAGGGGTTAATCATAAGTGGGATGCTTTTCCATGTAAGGGCAATACCCAAGCACCGGTCCACCCACTTATCAAGTTATCAAAGTACCGAACGTGAATCATATGAGCGTGATGAAACTAGCTTGATGATAATTCCCATGTGTCCTCGGGAGCGCTTTTCTCATTATAAGAAATTGTCCAGGCTTGTCCTTTGATACAAAAAGGATTGGGACACCTTGCTGCACCTTATTTACTTTCATTGCTTGTTACCCGTTACAATTTATCTTATCACAAAACTATCTATTACCTACAATTTCAGTGCTTGCAGAGAATACCTTGTTGAAAACTGCTTGTCATTTCCTTCCGCTCCTTGTTGTGTTCGACACTCTTAATTACTTATCGAAAGGACTATGATAGATCCCCTATACTTGTGGGTCATCAGTCATTCTCAGCCTTCGCCCGCAACGGTCGGGCGTTGAGGTAGCCACCTGACCCCGTTCGATGGTGATGCTCCTTCTTCGCAGCATTTATCTTGTTTGTCACTGACATCTTCTTACTCCTCTCTGATGTCTTGTTGGCCACAAATGTGTCCCATTGATCTCTGAGCTTCTCATACCGGTCGATGAATTCTTGTGTCTTTTCTTTGTCGACAAACTATGCTTTCAGCTCATTCTTCCACCTCCTAAATAGATCTGCCATCTTCTTGAGAGCACAAGACTTGATCAATGGCTCTGTAACTGCTCCAGATCCTCCTCTTCTAGTAGGGTGAAATTTACCTTCAGCGCCTTCCAAAGATCCTCTTTTTGTCTATCTTCGACAAAGGAAACTTGAAGCTATTCCTTCTTAGGCTGATTCCATAGCTCGATGCTGATCGGGATCATGTCCCTAACAAGAACCCCGCACTGAGTAGTAAATGCGTCCTTTGTCTGGAGGGGTTCAATCGGTTGGCCATCGCGCGCGATTGCTGTGATCGTGAACCTTTCATCCGAGCATAACTTTTTCTTCGGGCCTCGTCTCTTTACCGGAGTTGTGCTGTATCCGGAGGGCTAGAAAAAAGAAGAAAGACAAGAGTTAATATGTGTAGATACCAAAACAATGAATGCATCAATTAGCTAGTCAGCATAGGCTTAATTAATATATATACCTGGCCGGACTCTGTTCGGTCATCGGAGCCGTCATCACGGTTTCCTTCTTGCACCGGCATTCGGCCACCAGAGCCATCATAATCATGTCCTTCCTCCTCCATTGTTCGATAACCGTAGCCTGCTTCACCTTCTCCTTCCAGACAATCAGTTTCGTTGAGATACGACATGACATCAGCTCTAGCTGCGATTATGTCCCCCAACAACTGTTCTGCTTCCTCGTCTCGGCCGTGCTCCATAGTTTCTACAAATATTACAACATGGCAATTATCATACAAACATGACAGATGGATATATTAGTGGCAAACGTAGACCTAGCTATAGCTAATCACAACAAGGAATTATATTAATTAATGACCTCGACGCTTCTCTAGGGTTTGGGGTGGCCTCGGCAACGCTTCAAGGGTTCGGGGTGGCCTCGACGACAACGCTCTTTTAACTTGGTAAATTTGGGTGGCCTCGGCAATGCTTCTAGGGTCTAGTGTCAAAGGATTCAACAAAAACCATGTCTTCATCATTAGGCAAAAGTAACAGGTGCATGATGGTACGAAGCTCTCCAAAGTTATCTGGAACGGAATCCCATTGGATAATTCGCTTTTTGGTACAAAGTACAACACGAGCCTTCCGAATATCGCTATTTGGAAGGCCTTTGCTGAAATTTGTACCAAAAGGCGGATTATCCTATCCGGGACTCTGTTCCAGAATAACTTTGAAGAACTTCATACCATCATTCCCCGCTTACTTCTGGCTAATGATGAAGCCATGGATTTCTTCAATACTTTGACACTAGGCAACCTCTCGACCCCTCGGCAATCCTTGACCCTCGAAACCTCGACCCCTCGACAACCCTCGACCCTCGAACCCTCGGCCCCTTGACGACCCTTGACCCTTGAACCCTCGGCCCCTCGACGACCCTCGAACCCTCGACCCTAGAACCCTCAAACCCTCGACCCTCAAACCATCGACTCCTCGACCCATTCCCCCCTCCTCATGTCGAAGTTATCGGGGAGGGGGTATATCAACCCCCCCCCCCCCATCATGTCGAAGTTATCGGGGAGGTGTATATCAACAACGACATACCCGATAAAAAATAAGAAGAGGAAGAAGAAGAAAAGAGGAGAAGAAGAAAGGAATAGAGAGAGGAGAAGATCGAAGAAAAAGAAGAAGAAGAAGAAAAAGAGGAGAAGAAGAAAGGAATAGAGCTGAAGAAGAAAAAATAGAAATTACTCTATGTTTTCTTCTTCTCTTCTATTCCTTTCTTCTTCTCCTCTCTTTTTTTCTTTTTTTCTCTTCTTATTTATTTCTCCTCCTCTTCTTCCTCTCCTCTTATTCTCCTTTTTATTCTCCTTCTTCCTCTTCTTATTTTCCTTTTCCCACTCCTTCTTTTTCTTCTTCTTCCTTCTTCCTTCTTCCTCTTTTCTTCCTTTTCCTTATTTTACTTTTTCCTCTACACTAACCTAAAATGCACTAATCTAAAATTGATATCTACTAATTAACAACCTAAATAAAAAAATTAATACATATATAAAAAAACAATTATATGAAAAAAAATCATATGCACAAAAAAACATCATATGAAAAAAAATCGGAAGCCGCCAGACCATGGAGCGGTGCGGCGTCGGGGCAGCAGGATGACGCAGGGCGGTGATAGCGTTGGGGAGACGCAGGGCGGCGACGGCGTCGGGGCGGCGCTGGGAGGTGACGACGACGGCGCAGGGGCGACGATGTCGTGGCGGAGCGGGAAGGTGACGATGATGGAGCGGGCAACAGCGGTGTCGTCGGGGCCGGCGAGGGCGGCCGACGGTGACGACGACAGTGGGGATGGCGACGGTGTCGACGGCGAGCTTGATCGGGCAGCTTGGCGGCGGCGTCGGGGGCAACTGACGGATGAAATCTAAAAAATGCTAAGTCTTGCCTTATATAGCAAAGTCATTGGTCCCGGTTGGCGGCACCAACCGGGACTAATGCCCCCATTTAGTCCTGGTTGGTGCCACCGACCGAGACCAAAGGTCTCTTCAGCAGCCCAAAGGGCGGGAAGCAGAGGCCTTTGGTCCCGGTTGGTGGCACCAACCGGGACTAAAGGGGGGCATTGGTACCGGTTCGTGGACCAACCGGGACCAATGCCCCCCTTTAGTCCCGGTTGGTGCCACCAACCGGGACCAAAGGCCATGTGATGCCCGTGTCGCGGTCAATGTTTAGTCCCACCTTGCTAGTTGAGAGAGCTCGAGAGTGGTTTATAAGTGCTGCTGCGCCCACCCTCTCGAGCTCCTCTCAACTGCAGGCTTTCAGGCCTAACTTGTTAGTGTGTGCATGTGGGCCTACAGGGCCTGCCGCGGGTCTGAATCATGGCCCATGATTGGGTTTCTTGTCCTATTCAGGCCGTGGTGACCCAGTAGTAGCACTTTGTTTTGCTTTATTTATTTTATTTTGTTTCTACTTACTATTGGTATTTTTATTTATTTTATTTAAGTTTATTTATTTTACTTTATTAAAGTTTATTTTGTTTCTACTTATTTATTAAAGTTTATTTTGTTTCTACTTATTTATTAAAGTTTATTTTGTTTCTACTTATTTATTTTATTTTCTTTTTTGCTTTTTTATTTATTTTATGAAAATTCTTTTTTTGCTTTATTTATTTTATTTTGTTTCTACTTACTGTTGCTATTTTTATTTATTTTATTAAAGTTTATTTATTTTGCTTTATTAAAGTTTATTTTGTTTCTACTTATTTATTAAAGTTTATTTTGTTTCTACTTATTTATTTTATTTTGTTCCTACTTATTTAGGCATCTCATTGGTCCCGGTTCATGGCATGAACCAGGACTAAAGGGCAGCCTTTGGTCCTGGTTGAAGCCACCAATCGGGACCAATGGTGGTGGACCAGGAGCGAGCCCATTGGTTCTGGTTCATCCCACCAACTGGGACCAAAGAGGCCAGACGAACCGGAAGCAACGCCCCCGCGAGGCCCGGCAGGCTCCCTGGCCTCACGAACCGGGACCATTGGGCCCATGGGTCCCGGTTCGTGACTGAACTAGGACTAATGGGCTTATCTGGCCCGAACGTAAGCCCTGTTTTCTACTAGTGAAAAGAGGTCACCTGGCAGTGTTGTGGAGATAGATACTGAGGTAACAGAGGATGGTAGAGTTCTTTTCTCCAAGTTCTTTATGGCTTTAAAGCCTTGCATAGATGGCTACAAAGTACGGTATCGTCCATATTTGAGCATATACTCATCTTTTTGACAGGCAAATGGAATGGTCAATTGGCAGCATGCAATGCTTTAGATGGACACAACTAGATGTTCCCTATTGCTATTGGTTTGTTTCAGTCAGAGACAGAGGTTTCATGGACATGGTTCATGATGAAGTTGAAAAGATGCATAGGGCTAGTGTCACCTTTGGCAGTACACACAGATGCATGCAAAGGGCTGGAAAATGTAGTGAAGAGTGTTTTCCCTCATTGTGTGCAGAGGGAGTGCTTTGGCTATATGTGGATGAATTTGATCAAAAAATTCAGAGGGGAAGAATTTGGGAGAATGTGGCCAGCAGCAAGATCTTACACGAAACAAACATATTCATATCATCTTGATAAGATAAAAGCAGCATGCAGTGAGTTGGGTCCATGGTTGAACACCTATCTTTCTCTATTGTGGTATAGGTCAGGATTTAACACTGCCATCAAATGTGATCATATCAACAATAACTTGGCAGAAAGTTTTAACAACAAGATAAAGCAGTTGAAAAACTTGCCTGTGCATGACATGGTTGACCAAATCAGGATCATGATCATGCGCATGTGGGAATTGAGAAGAAGGATTGGTGATTGTCTGCAAGGGGATAAGCTTCCTGCAATGGTACAACAGGTGGTGAACAGGAGGAGAAATCTTACACATTCGTCTGTTGAAAAATCTTCATTGTGGGGTACTGAAGTTAGAGATACCAAGACTGGGAGGAGGCATGTTGTTAACACTGAGTTGCATGACTGCACTTGCCTCGAGTGGCAACACACCGGGAAACCATGTGACCATTCCATTCTTTTCTTGGCCTCCCAACCCAAGATAAACAAGTACCCATATTTGCATGAATATTACTCAGTGGCAGGATTCAAGGTTGCATATGCAACTCCAATTCCAGCACTTACAGATCAGTCTCAGTGGCCTGAAGTGGAGATTGAATTTTCCATGTGTCCTCCCCTAACAAAAAGAAAGGCTGGCAGGCCTAAAGAGAGTAGATTCAAGGCATGGTTTGAGAAAGGTGGGAGTAGTAAAAAGGGGAAGGGGAAGAAGGATGCAAAGCCAAAAAGGTCCCAAAAAGGTAACAAAAATAGATGCAAGTTATGCCAGGAACTTGACCACCGAAAAGGATCTCCAAAATGTCGTTACACTCCTGAAAGGCCAAAGTATGTTTACATTTGTGTTTTTTTATTTGGGTGTTGTTTTTAATTACTAGCGAAATTAGAAGCTTTGTTTTCCAGGAGGAAGCATGGAGGTCAACCCCTTATTGTTGAAGATTGCTGGGTAATCAAAAAGGCAAGAATCAATGGCTGTAGAAAAAAGAGAAATTTTGGTGATGAACCAGAGTTGGATGATGCTGCGGTGCAAAATGGGCAAGAGTTGGATGATGTTGTGATGCAAAATGATCAAGATTTGGATGATGTTGTGCAAAATGAGGTAGTCTTTAATCTTGTGATGCATCATGAGCAACATTTGGATGATGATGTGTTGCACAATGTGGTGCAAACTGAAGCTATTGCGGCAGATGTTCTGCAAACTAAAGATGTTGCGGTAGATGTCCTGCAAACTGAGCCTATATTGCAAGCTGTATTACCAATTGAAGCTAATGGAGTTGATGTTGTGCAAACTTAGCCTCATGTAGATGTTGTGGTGCCAACTGAAGCTGTCCCAGCTAGTCTAGTTAAGAAAACCAAGACTTTGAGTGAACTAGGTGTGGTAGGATCAAAAAGTGGTAAGAAGAAGAACAAGAAATCGAGTGGTAAGACGAAGAAGTGAAAACTTATTTTGTCAAACTTGTTTAATGGTGATGTGTGTTGTAGAATAACAAACTTGCCTCAATTGGTGTAAAATGGTATTTGTGTAATGCTATTCAAATTCTGGCTGAATTTCAAATTTGACCCAAAATTCAAATTTCAAATTGTTTAGTATGTGGTATTGATGTTACAATGCTTTCTCAAATGTTAGTCACACATAATCATGTTAAGAAATCAATCCGAGCACTTATTGTTCATGTGAAATACTAGTCACAGAAAATGGGCTCCAGTTGAGCATCGAAGCTAGGCTAAACACCCCATTTGTAAGTAAGCAAATTTTTTTGACCTTTTCTAAATGGGCCAAAAATCAAAACTTGACATCTAGTGTGCAAATATAGGGTCCATGCCCAATATGAGATCATTTGGATAAGTTATGACATGCTTAGCTCTAAACCCTAGCTTGAATCCAATGCAACCTCGTTCATGATAGCTATGTTTTGTGAAGGATTTTTCATGAAAATACACATAGACCAAGTTTCTTATTTTTCCCAGCAACTAACTCACATAAAACGATGATGAGTGCAAGTTTCATAATTTTTTGATTTTTTTTTGAATCAGTTATGCTCAACCCAAGCTTGAATCCCATGCAACCATGTTCATGATAGCTATGTTTTGTGGAGGGTTTTTCATGAAAATACCCATAGACCAAGTTTCTTATTTTTCCCAGCAACTCACTCACATAAAACGATGATGAGTGCATGTTTCATATTTTTTGATTTTTTTAATTAGTTATGCTCAACCCTAGCCCTCAAAACCCCCTCAAAACCCCATCTGAAACCCTGCACTCTTCCACGCTGCTTGATCTCTATTAGTGGACGGCCTGGATCGGGCGCTTGGGCTACGTCACTGATTCGCGTGAGGCTCTGTGATTAGCTGCAGTCGATAACGCTGGATCGCTGGATAACCCCCCGCCTCAACTCTAGATCGCTGGATCACTGCAAGTTTTATACGTATCCGTCTTCTATAATTTTGGATTATTCAATGCTAATATTATTCAACTTTCATATACTTTTGGCATCTTTTTATACTATTTTTTGGGACTAACATATTGATGCCGTGCCTAGTGCCAGTTCCTGTTTGTTGCATGTTTTATGTTTCGCAGAAACCCAATATCAAACGGAGTCCAAACGGGATAAAAACAGATAAAGAGTTATTTTGCAATATTTGTGATTTTTGGGAGGAAGAATCAACGCGAGACGGTGCCCTAGGTGGCAACGAGGGTGGCCCACGTCACCACTTTAAGTGGGAACGCCCCTGACCCTCGTGGGCCCCTCGTAAGGTGATTGATGCTCTACTTTGACCGCAAGAAAGCTAATTTTTGGAAAAATATCTGGGCGAAGGATTCAATCCAATCGGAGTTACGGATCTCCGGATATAAAAGAAACAGTGTGACGGCAGAATCTAGGAACACGGATACAGAGAGAGACAGAGAGACAGATCCAATCTCGGAGGGGCTCTCGGCCCTCCCACGCCATGGGAGCCAAGGACCAGAGGGGAAACCCTTCTCCCATCTAGGGAGAAGGTCAAGGAAGAAGAAGAAGGGGGGTCTCTCCCCCTTGCTTCCGGTGGCGCCGGAACGCCGCCGGGGGCCATCATCATCACCGCGATCTTCACCAACACCTCCATCATCTTCACCAACATCTCCATCACCTTCCCCCTTCTATCTATAGTGGTCCACTGATGACCCACAAGTGTAGGGGATCTATCGTAGTCCTTTCGATAAGTAAGAGTGTCGAACCCAACGAGGAGCAGAAGGAAATGATAAGCGGTTTTCAGTAAGGTTTTCTCTGCAAGCACTGAAATTGTAGGTGATAGATAGTTTTGTGATAAGATAAATAGTAACAAGTAATAAGTAAACAAAGTAAATAAAGTGCAGCAAGGTGGCCCAATCCTTTATGTAGCAAAGGATAAGCCTGGACAATTTCTAATAATGAGAAAGGAGCTCCCGAGGACACATGGGAATTATCGTCAAGCTAGTTTTCATCACGTTCATATGATTCATGTTCGGTACTTTGATAATTTGATATGTGGGTGGACCGGTGCTTGGGTACTTCCCTTACTTGGACAAGCATCCCACTTATGATTAACCCCTATTGCAAGAATCCGGAGCTACAACAAAAGTATTAAGGTAAACCAAACCATAGCATGAAACATATGGATCCAAATAAGCCCCTAACGAAGCAACACATAAACTAGGGTTTAAGCTTCTATCACTCTAGCAACCCATCATCTACTTATTACTTCCCTATGCCTTCCTCTAGGCCCAAATAATGGTGAAGTGTCGTGTAGTCGACGTTCACATAACACCACTAGAGGAAAAGACAACATACATCTCATCAAAATATCGAACGAATACCAAATTCACATGACTACTAATAGCAAGACTTCACCCATGTCCTCAGGCACAAACGTAACTACTCACAAAGCATATTCATGTTCATAATTAGAGGTGTAATAATATGCATTAAGGATCTGAACATATGATCTTCCACCAAGTAAACCAATAAGTATCAACTACAAGGAGTAATCAACACTACTAGCAACCCACATGTACCAATTTGTGGTTTTGGATACAAGATTGGATACAAGAGATGAACTAGGGTTTGAGAGGAGATGGTGCTGGTGAAGATGTTGATGGAGATTGACCCCCTCCGACAAGAGGATCGTTGGTGATGACGTTGGTGATGATTTCCCCCTCCCGGAGGGAAGTGTCCCCGGCAGAACAGCTCCGCCAGAGCCCTAGATTGGTTCCGCCAAGGTTCCTCCTCGTGGCGGCGGAGTTTCGTCCCGTAAGCTTGCCCACAATTTTTTCCAGGGTAAAGGCCTTCATATAGCGGAAGATGGACACCAGAGGGCCACCAGGGGGCCTAGGAGACAGGGTGCGCGCCCAGTAGGGCCCCCCCTCCTGGCCAGGGTGTGGGCCCCCTGATGTACTTCTTTCGCTCAATAATTCTTAATAAATCCAAAAATATGTTTTATGGAGTTTCAGGACTTTTGGAGCAGTGCAGCATAGGTTTCCAATGTTTGCTCCTTTTCCAGCCAGAATTCCAGCTGCCGGCATTCCCTCTCTTCATGGTAAACCTTGTAAAATAAGAGAGAATAGCCATAAGTATTGAGATATAATATGTAATAACAGCACATAATGCAATAAATATTGATATAAAAGCATGATGCAAAATGGACGTATCAACTCCCCCAAGCTTAGACCTCGCTTGTCCTCAAGCGGAAGCCGATATCAAAAAATATGTCCACATGTTTAGAGATAGAGGTGTCGATAAGAATAAAATACGGACATGAGGGCATCATGATCATTCTTATACAGAGACATATATAGATTCCATCATATGATTTCTTATGCTCAAGTAACAATCCATTCACAATATCTGTTGGGGAACGTAGTAATTTCAAAAAAATTCCTACGCACATGCAAGATCATGGTGATGGCATAGCAACGAGAGGGGAGAGTGTTGTCCACGTACCCTCGTAGACCGTAAGCGGAAGCGTTAGCACAACGCGGTTGATGTAGTCGTACGTCTTCACGATCCGACCGATCCAAGCACCGAACGGACGTCACCTCCGAGTTCAGCACACGTTCAGCTCGATGACGATCCCCGGGCTCCGATTCAGCAAAGCTTCGGGGATGAGTTCCGTCAGCACGACGGCATGGTGACGATGATGATGTTCTACCGGCGCAGGGCTTCGCCTAAACTCCGCGACGATATGACCAAGGTGGAATATGGTGGAGGGGGGCACCGCACAGGGCTAAGGAACGATCCATAGATCAACTTGTGTTCTCCTGGGGTGCCCCCTGCCCCCGTATATAAAGGAGGGAGGGGGGAGGCCGGCCGGCCCTTGTGGGCGCGCCAAGGAGGAGGAGTCCTCCTCCTAGTAGGAGTAGGACTCCCCCTTTCCTACTCCTACTAGGAGGGGAAAGGAAGGGGGAGAGGGGGGGGAGGAAAGAGGGGGGCGCCGCCCCCCCTCCTAGTCCAATCCGGACCAGAGGGAAAGGGGGCGCGCGGCCCACCCTGGCCGCCCCTCTCTCTTCCCACCAAGGCCCATGTGGCCCATTAACTCTCCGGGGGGGTTCCGGTAACCCTCCGACACTCCGGTTTTCTCCGAAATCACCCGGAACAGTTCCGGTGTCCGAATATAGTCGTCCAATATATCAATCTTTATGTCTCGACCATTTCGAGACTCCTCGTTACGTCCGTGATCACATTCGGGACTCTGAACAAACTTCAGTACATCCGTGATCACATCATCGTAACGTTAAGCGTGCGGACCCTACGGGTTCGAGAACTATGTAGACATGACCTAGAACTATTCTCCGTCAATAACCAATAGCGGAACCTAGATGCCCATATTGGTTCCTACATATTCTATGAAGATCTTTATCGGTCAAACCGCATAACAACATACGTTGTTCCCTTTGTGATCGGTATGTTACTTGCCCGAGATTTGATCGTCGGTATCCAATACCTAGTTTAATCTCGTTACCGGCAAGTCTCTTTACTCGTTCCGTAATGCATCACTCCGTAACCAACTCATTTGGTCACATTGCTTGCAAGGCTTATAAAGATGTGCATTACCGAGAGGGCCCAGAGATACCTCTCCGACAATCGGAGTGACAATTCCTAATCTCGAAATACGCCAAATCAACATGTACCTTCGGAGACACCTGTAGTACTCCTTTATAATCACCCAGTTACGTTGTGACGTTTGGTAGTACCCAAAGTGTTCCTCCGGTAAATGGGAGTTGCATATTTCTCATAGTTACAGGAACATGTATAAGTCATGAAGAAAGCAATAGCAATATACTAAACGATCAAGTGCTATGCTAATGGAATGGGTCATGTCAATCACATCATTCTTCTAATGATGTGATCCCATTAATCAAATGACAACACATGTCTATGGTTAGGAAACATAACCATCTTTGATTAACGAGCTAGTCAAGTAGAGGCATACTAGGGACTATATGTTTGTCTATGTATTCACACATGTATTATGTTTCCGGTTAATACAATTCTAGCATGAATGATAAACATTTATCATGATATGAGGAAATAAATAATAACTTTATTATTTCCTCTAGGGCATATTTCCTTCAGTCTCCCACTTGCACTAGAGTCAATAATCTAGATTACATAGTAATGATTCTAACACCCATGGAGTCTTGGTCCTGATCATGTTTTGCTCGTGAGAGTGGCTTAGTCAACGGGTCTGCAACATTCAGATCCGTATGTATCTTGAAAATCTCTATGTCTCCCACTTGGACTTGGTCCCGAATGGAATTGAAGCGTCTCTTGATGTGCTTGGTCCTCTTGTGAAATCTGGATTCCTTTGCCTAGGCAATTGCACTAGTATTGTCATGGAAGATTTTCATTGGTCCCGATGCACTAGGTATGACACCTAGATCGGAAATGAACTCCTTCATCCAGACTCCTTCATTTGCTGCTTCCGAAGCAGCTATGTACTCCGCTTCACATGTAGATCCCGCCACGACGCTTTGTTTAGAACTGCACCAACTTACAGCTCCACCGTTTAATAAAAACACGTATCCGGTTTGCGATTTAGAATCGTCCGGATCAGTGCCAAAGCTTGCATCGACGTAACCATTTACGACTAGCTCTTTGTCACCTCCATATACGAAAACATATCCTTAGTCCTTTTCAGGTATTTCAGGATGTTCTTGACCGCTGTCCAGTGATCCATTCCTGGATTACTTTGCTACCTTCCTGCCAAGCTTATTGCTAAGCATACGTCAGGTCTGGTACACAGCATTGCATACATGATAGAGCCTATGGCTGAAGCATAGGGAACATCTTTCATTTTCTCTCTATCTTCTGCTGTGGTCGGGCATTGAGTTTGACTCAACTTCACACCTTGTAGTACGGGCAAGAACCCTTTCTTTGCCTGATCCATTTTGAACTTTTTCAAAATTTTATCAAGGTATGTGCTTTGTGAAAGTCCTATTAAGCGTCTTGATCTATCTCTATAGATCTTGATGCCCAATATGTAAGCAGCTTCACCGAGGTCTTTCATTGAAAACTTTTATTCAAGTATCCCTTTATGCTATCCAGAAATTCTATATCATTTCCAATTAATAATATGTCATCTACATATAATATCAGAAATGCTACAGAGCTCCCACTCACTTTCTTGTAAATACAGGCTTCTCCAAAAGTCTGTATAAAACCATATGCTTTGATCACACTATCAAAGCGTTTATTCCAACTCCGAGATGCTTGCACCAGTCCATAAATGGAACGCTAGAGCTTGCACACTTTGTTAGCACCTTTTGGATCTACAAAACCTTCTGGCTGCATCATATACAACTCTTCTTCCAGAAATCCATTCAAGAATGCAGTTTTGACATCCATTTGCCAAATTTCATAATTATGAAATGCAGCAATAGCTAACATGATTCGGACAGACTTAAGCATCGCTACGGGTGAGAAAGTCTCATCATAGTCAACCCCTTGAACTTGTCGAAAACCTTTCGCAACAAGTCGAGCTTTATAGACAGTTATATTACCATCAGCGTCAGTCTTCTTCTTAAAGATCCATTTATTCTCAATGGCTTGCCGATCATCGGGCAAGTCAACCAAAGTCCATACTTTGTTTTCATACATGGATCCCATCTCAGATTTCATGGCCTCTAGCCATTTTGCGGAATCTGGGCTCATCATCACTTCCTCATAGTTCGTAGGTTCATCATGGTCAGGCAACATGACTTCCAGAATTAGATTACCGTACCACTCTGGTGCGGATCTTACTCTGGTAGACCTACGAGGTTCAGTGGAAACTTGATCTGAAGTTTCATGATCAATATCATTAGCTTCCTCACTAATTGGTGTAGTTGTCACAGGAACCGGTTCTTGTCATGAACTACTTTCCAATAAGGGAGTATATACAGTTATCTCATCAAGTTCTACTTTCCTCCCACTCACTTCTTTCGAGAGAAACTCCTTATCTAGAAAGGATCCGATTTTAGCAACGAAAATCTTGCCCTCAGATCTGTGATAGAAGGTGTACCCAATAGTCTCTTTTGGGTATCCTATGAAGACACATTTCTCCGATTTGGGTTCGAGCTTATCTGGTTGAAGTTTCTTCACATAAGCATCACAGCCCCAAACTTTAAGAAACGACAACTTTGGTTTCTTGCCAAACCACAGTTCATAAGGCGTCGTCTTAACGGATTTTGATGGTGCCCTATTTAACGTGAATGCGGCCGTCTCTAAAGCATAACACCAAAACGATAGCGGTAAATCAGTAAGAGACATCATAGATCGCACCATATCTAGTAAAGTACGATTACGACGTTCGGACACACCATTTCGTTGTGGTGTTCCGGGTGGCGTGAGTTGCGAAACTATTCCGTATTGTTTCAAGTGTAGACCAAACTCGTAACTCAAATATTCTCCTCCACGACCAGATTGTAGAAATTTTATTTTCCTGTTACGATGATTTTCTACTTCACTCTGAAATTCTTTGAACTTTTCAAATGTTTCAGACTTGTGTTTCATCAAGTAGATATACCCATATCTTCTCAAATCATCTGTGAAGGTGAGAAAATAACGATACCCGCCGCGAGCCTCAACATTCATTGGACCACAAACATCAGTATGTATGATTTCCAACAAATCGGTTGCTCGCTCCATAGTTCCGGAGAACGGCGTTTTAGTCATCTTGCCCATGAGGCATGGTTCGCAAGTACCAAGTGATTCATAATCAAGTGATTCCAAAAGCCCATCAGTATGGAGTTTCTTCATGCGCTTTACACCGATATGACCTAAACGGCAGTGCCACAAATAAGTTGCACTATCATTATTAACTCTGCATCTTTTGGTTTCAACACTATGAATATGTGTATCACTACTATCGAGATTCAATAAAAATAGACCACTCTTCAAGGGTGCATGACCATAAAAGATATTACTCATATAAATAGAACAACCATTATTCTCTGATTTAAATGAATAACCGTCTCGCATCAAACAAGATCCAGATATAATGTTCATGCTTAACGCTGGCACCAAATAACAATTATTTAGGTCTAAAACTAATCCCGATGGTAGATGTAGAGGTAGCGTGCCGACCGCGATCACATCGACTTTGGAACCATTTCCCACGCGCATCGTCACCTCGTCCTTAGCCAATCTTCGCTTAATCCGTAGTCCCTGTTTCGAGTTGCAAATATTAGCAACAGAACCAGTATCAAATACCCAGGTGCTACTGCGAGCATTAGTAAGGTACACATCAATAACATGTATATCACATATACCTTTGTTCACTTTGCCATCCTTCTTATCCGCCAAATACTTGGGGCAGTTCCGCTTCCAGTGTCCAGTCTGCTTGCAGTAGAAGCACTCAGTTTCAGGCTTAGGTCCAGACTTGGGTTTCTTCTCTTGAGCAGCAACTTGCTTGCTGTTCTTTTTGAAGTTCCCCTTCTTCTTCCCTTTGCCCTTTTTCTTGAAACTGGTGGTCTTGTTAACCATCAACACTTGATGCTCCTTCTTGATTTCTACCTCCGCGGCTTTTAGCATCGCGAAGAGCTCGGGAATAGTCTTGTTCATCCCTTGCATATTATAGTTCATCACGAAGCTCTTGTAGCTTGGTGGCAGTGATTGAAGAATTCTGTCAATGACACTATCATCAGGAAGATTAACTCCCAGTTGAATCAAGTGATTATTATACCCAGACATTTTGAGTATATGTTCACTGACAGAACTATTCTCTTCCATCTTGCAGCTATAGAACTTATTGGAGACTTCATATCTCTCAATCCGGGCATTTGCTTGAAATATTAACTTCAACTCCTGGAACATCTCATATGCTCCATGACGTTCAAAACGTCGTTGAAGACCCGGTTCTAAGCCGTAAAGCATGGCACACTGAACTATCGAGTAGTCATCAGCTTTGCTCTGCCAGACGTTCTTAACGTCGTCAGTTGCATCAGCAGCAGGCCTGGCACCCAGCGGTGCTTCCAGGACGTAACTTTTCTGTGCAGCAATGAGGATAATCCTCAGGTTACGGACCCAGTCCGTGTAATTGCTACCATCATCTTTCAACTTTGCTTTCTCAAGGAACGCATTAAAATTCAACGGAACAACAGCACGAGCCATCTATCTACAAACAAACATAGACAAGCAAAATACTATCAGGTACTAAGTTCATGATAAATTTAAGTTCAATTAATCATATTACTTAAGAACTCCCACTTAGACAGACATCTCTCTAGTCATCTAAGTGATCACGTGATCCAAATCAACTAAACCATGTCCGATCATCACGTGAGATGGAGTAGTTTCAATGGTGAACATCACTATGTTGATCATATCTACTATATGATTCACGCTCGACCTTTCGGTCTCCGTGTTCCGAGGCCATATCTGTATATGCTAGGCTCGTCAAGTATGACCTGAGTATTCCGCGTGTGCAACTGTTTTGCACCCGTTGTATTTGAACGTAGAGCCTATCACACCCGATCATCACGTGGTGTCTCAGCACGAAGAACTTTCGCAACGGTGCATACTCAGGGAGAACACTTCTTGATTATTAGTGAGAGATCATCTTAAAATGCTACCGTCAATCAAAGCAAGATAAGATGCATAAAGGATAAACATCACATGCAATCAATATAAGTGATATGATATGGCCATCATCATCTTGTGCTTGTGATCTCCATCTTCGAAGCACCGTCGTGATCACCATCGTCACCGGCGCGACACCTTGATCTCCATCGTAGCATCGTTGTCGTTACGCCATCTATTGCTTCTACGACTATCGCTACCGCTTAGAGATAAAGTAAAGCAATTACAGGGCGTTTGCATTTCATACAATAAAGCGACAACCATATGGCTCCTGCCAGTTGCCGATAACTTCGGTTACAAAACATGATCATCTCATACAATATAATATAGCATCACGTCTTGACCATATCACATCACAACATGCCCTGCAAAAACAAGTTAGACGTCCTCTACTTTGTTGTTGCAAATTTTACGTGGCTGCTACGGGCTTTAGCAAGAACCATTCTTACCTACGCATAAAAACCACAACGATAGTTCGTCAAGTTGGTGCTGTTTTAACCTTCGCAAGGACCGGGCGTAGCCACACTCGATTCAGCTAAAGTGAGAGAGACAGACACCCACCAGCCACCTTTAAGCATGAGTGCTCGTAACGGTGAAACCAGTCTCGCGTAAGCGTACGCGTAATGTCGGTCCGGGCCGCTTCATCTCACAATACCGCCAAACCAAAGTATGACATGCTGGTAAGCAGTATGACTTGTATCGCCCACAACTCACTTGTGTTCTACTCGTGCATATAACATCAACTCATAAAACCTAGGCTCGGATGCCACTGTTGGGGAACGTAGTAATTTCAAAAAATTTCCTACGTACACGCAAGATCATGGTGATGGCATAGCAACGAGAGGGGAGAGTGTTGTCCATGTACCCTCGTAGACCGTAAGCGGAAGCGTTAGCACAACGCGGTTGATGTAGTCGTACGTCCTCACGATCTGACCGATCCAAGCACCGAACGTACGGAACCTCCGAGTTTAGCACACATTCAGCTCGATGACGATCCCCGGGCTCCGATCCAGCAAAGCTTCGGGGATGAGTTCCGTCAGCACGACGGTGTGGTGATGATGATGATGTTCTACCGGCGCAGGGCTTCGCCTAAACTCCGCGACAATATGACCGAGGTGGAATATGGTGGAGGGGGGCACCGCACACGGCTAAGGAACGATCCGTAGATCAACTTGTGTTCTCCTAGGGTGCCCCCCTGCCCCCGTATATAAAGGAGGGAGGGGGGAGGCCGGCCGACCCTTGTGGGTGCGCCAAGGAGGAGGAGTCCTCCTCCTAGTAGGAGTAGGACTCCCCCTTTCCTACTCCTACTAGGAGGGGAAAGGAAGGGGGAGAGGGGGGAAGGAAAGAGTTGGGCGCCGCCCCCCTCCTAGTCCAATTCGGACCAGAGGGAGAGGGGGCACGCGGCCCACCCTGGCCGCCCCTCTCTCTTCCCACCAAGGCCCATGTGGCCATTAACTCTCCGCGGGGGTCCGATAACCCTCCGGCACTCCGGTTTTCTCCGAAATCACCCGGAACACTTCCGGTGTCCGAATATAGTCGTCCAATATATCAATCTTTATGTCTCGACCATTTCGAGACTCCTCGTTATGTCCGTGATCACATCCGGGACTCCGAACAAACTTCGGTACATCAAAACTTTATAAACTCATAATAAAACTGCCATCGTAACGTTAAGCGTGCGGACCCTACGGGTTCGAGAACTATGTAGACATGACCTAGAACTATTCTCGGTCAATAACCAATAGCGGAACCTGGATGCCCATATTGGTTCCTACATATTCTACGAAGATCTTTATCGGTCAAACCGCATAACAACATACGTTGTTCCCTTAGTCATCGGTATGTTACTTGCCCGAGATTTGATTGTCGGTATCCAATACCTAGTTCAATCTTGTTACCGGCAAGTCCCTTTACTCGTTCCGTAATGCATCATTCCGTAACCAACTCATTTGGTCACATTGCTTGCAAGGCTTATAAAGATGTGCATTACCGAGAGGGCCCAGAGATACCTCTCCGACAATCGGAGTGACAAAACCTAATCTCGAAATACGCCAACTCAACATGTACCTTCGGAGACACCTGTAGTACTCCTTTATAATCACCCAGTTACGTTGTGACGTTTGGTAGTACCCAATGTGTTCCTCCGGTAAACGGGAGTTGCATATTTCTCATAGTTACAGGAACATGTATAAGTCATGAAGAAAGCAATAGCAATATACTAAAGGATCAAGTGCTATGCTAACGGAATGGGTCATGTCAATCACATCATTCTTCTAATGATGTGATCCCATTAATCAAATGACAACACATGTCTATGGTTAGGAAACATAACCATCTTTGATTAACGAGCTAGTCAAGTAGAGGCATACTAGTGACTATATGTTTGTCTATGTATTCACACATGTATCATGTTTCCGGTTAATACAATTCTAGCATGAATAATAAACATTTATCATGATATGAGGAAATAAATAATAACTTTATTATTGCCTCTAGGGCATATTTCCTTCAATATCAAGTATGGTTCAAAAACTTCCTTGTGAACTAACAAACTATAATCTTAGTCATTGCAGCAATCACAATTTTTCATAACATCAGAAAGAGTCAACAACAGAGCTTTTCAGCAAGTCCACATACTCAACTATCATATAGTCTTCTATAATTGCTAACACTCATGCAATACTTGTGGTTATGGAGCTTCAGCCGGACACTGAGAAAGATAGGGGCTTATTGTGTTGCCTCCCAACGTATTCACCTTCCGGTGATGTCAACAATAATGGTCTATGCTAACGAACATCCAATTGGATATATATATCATGATATTTCTAACACGAGGAGCTTGCCAAAGGATAAAATGAAAAAGGGAAACGTGAAGATCACCTTGACTCAAGTATAAAAAAAAACATAAAGTAAAAGATAGGCCCTTCGCAGAGGGAAGCAGAGGTTGTCATGCACCTTTAGGGTTGGATACACAAAATCTTAGTACGAAAGAACGTCACTTTATATTGCCACTTGTGTATGGAGCTTTATTATGCAGTCTGTTGCTTTTATTGCTTCCATAACAAGGTCGTATAAAGCTTATTTTCTCCGCACTAATAAGTCATGCATATTTAAGGAGCAATTTTTATTGCTTGCACCGATGACAACTTACTTGAAGGATCTTACTCAATCCATAGGTAGATATGGTGGACTCTCATGGAAAAACTGGGTTTAAAGGAATATGGAAGCACATGTAGTATCTCTACTTGGTGCTAGGAATTTGGCTAGCATGAGGGGGAAAGGCAAGCTCAACATGTTTGGAAGGTCAATGACAATATACTTTAACCGAGATGTGAGAAAACATAAACCATTACGTTGTCTTCCTTGTCCAACGTCAACTCTTTTAGCATGTCATACTTAATGAGTGCTCACAATCATAAAAGATGTCCAAGATAGTATATTTATATGTGAACCTCTCTTTCCTTATCACTTCCTATTAATTGCAACGATGACCAAAACTACGTTTATCAACTCTCAACAATTTTCATGCCTCATACTTTCTATATGTGAAGTTATCACTAACCATATGATCAATAAGAACTCTTTAATTCTTTCTACTTTCTCAAGGTCATAGCAACATAGCAAAGCCCTTGACTCAACCCTAATCATTATTATAGATAGCTCATGGACTCGAATACAAAAAGAGATCACAAAGCAAAACTCAAAACTACTCGATATCAAAACTTCAATCTACTAGATCAAGATACTACTAAAAGGATCAAACTAAATAAAAATGGTAAAGGTAGGAGTGTGATGGTGATACGATAGCAGGGAACCTCCCCCAAGCTTGGCAGTTGCCAAGGGGAGTGCCCATACCCATGTGATTATGTCCTCGGAGGTGGTGAAGTAGGAGTTGTTGACGGTGGATAGTCGCACATTGAGCGTAAAAGCTCCTCTGGCTTGCGGATAATGCCCTTGAGTCCGGCGATATGATCCTTCAACAGAATATTCTCCTGTGTGAGATATATGCAAGCTAACTCTATCATCTTGAAAGCTTCAATCTCTGTTGGAGTAAAGAGGTTAGGTAAAAGTTGAGGGATGTCTTATTCTTCCATTGACGGAGCTTGGACCTCCTTGGCCTTCTGGATCCCTTCATCTTTGTGGGTCTCCTCCGGTTCTTCTCTTTTCAGCTCTATCTTCAATATCCAAGCATCCTTGTCTTCATTGTTGGGGGAGGGTGACTCCATGGTACTCTAGATCTGCAACAGAAAACAGCTCGAAATGAAAACAGAGGATATTTGCATGATACGGTGGTCAAAGCCTTTGGGGGTATATATAACAAATTTTTAATGAGCAAAATACGTAATGTGCAAGAAAACGGAGTCCGGGAGGCACACGAGGTGCCCATGAGACAGGGGGGCGTGCTCAGTAAGGGTAGGCGCGCCCTCCACTCTCGTGGGGGCCTTGTGTCCCTTTCGTACTACTTCTTTATTTCTAAAATTCTTAAATAATTCAAAACTTATAAAAATTGCCATTGGAGTTCTTTTGGAGTCGGTTTACTTACCGTACCACATACCTATTCCTTTTCGGAGTCTTGAACGTTCTGGAAAGTGTCCCTTATGTATTCCTCCGGGGTTACGGTTTCAATAATATTAGTTTCAACATTAATAGGATTACCAGAAATATAATGTTTAATTCTCTGACCATTTACCACCCTCGGACTTGTGCCTTCGAAGTTGTTGATCTTTATGGCACCAGAACGATAGACCTCCTCAATAACATAGGGACCTTCCCATTTAGAGAGAAGCGTTACTGCAAAAAAAATAAACGAGAGTTGAATAATAACACATAATCTCCTACGTTAAACTCACGCTTTTGTATCCTTTTATCATGCCAGCGTTTAACTTTTTCTTTGAATAGCTTGGCATTCTCATAAGCTTGGGTTCTCCATTCATCAAGTGAGCTAATATCAAACAACCTCTTCTCACCGGCAAGTTTGAAGTCATAATTGAGCTCTTTAATAGCCCAATATGCTTTATGTTCAAGTTCAAGAGGTAAATGACATGCTTTTCCATAAACCATCTTATATGGGGACATACCAATAGGATTTTTGTATGTAGTTCTATAGGCCCATAATGCATCATCCAGTTTTTTGGACCAATTCTTTCTAGATCTATTAACAGTCTTTTGCAAAATTAACTTGAGCTCTTTGTTGCTCAACTCTACTTGACCACTAGGCTGCGGATGATAAGGAGATGCGATTCTATTATTAACATCATACTTAGCAAGCATCTTACGGAAAGCACCATGAATAAAATGTGAACCACCATCAGTCATAAGATATCTAGGGACTCCAAACCTCGGAAAAATAACTTCTTTAATCATTTTAATAGAAGTGTTATGATCAGCACTACTAGTTGGAATAGCTTCTACCCACTTAGTAACATAATCTACCGCAACTAAAATATGTGTATAACCATTAGAGGCAGGAAAATGTCCCATATAATCAGAGCCCCAAACATCAAACGGTTCAATAACAAGAGAATAATTCATAGGCATTTCTTGACGTCTACTAATATTACCAATTCTTTGACATTCATCACAAGATAAGACAAACTTACGAGCATCTTTGAAGAGAGTAGGCCAATAAAAAACAGATTATAGTACCTTGTGGGTAGTTCTATCTCCAGCGTGGTGCCCTCCGTAGGATTCAGAGTGACACTTGCGTAGGATTTGTTCCTGTTCATGCTCAGGTACACACCGTCTAATAACACCATCTACTCCTTCTTTATAAAGGTGTGGGTCATCCCAAAAGTAATGTCTTAAATCATAATAGAACTTTTTCTTTTGCTGGTATGTGAAACTAGCTGGTATAAATTTTGCAACAATATAATTAGCATAATCAGCATACCATGGAGCAGTACGAGAAGCCTTAACGACCGCTAATTGTTCATCAAGAAAGCTATCATCAATAGGCAGTGGGTCATCAAGAACATTCTCTAACCTAGACAAGTTGTCTGCAACGGGGTTCTCGGCTCCCTTTCTATCAATAATATGCAAATCAAATTCTTGGAGCAGGAGAACCCATCTAATGAGTCTAGGCTTAGCAACTTTCTTTTCCATAAGGTATTTAATAGCAGCATGATCAGTGTGAATAGTAACTTTGGAATCAACAATATAAGGTCTAAACTTATCACATGCAAACACAACTGCTAAGAATTCTTTTTAGTAGTAGCATAATTCTTTTGGGCAGTATCAAGAGTCTTACTAGCATACTGGATAACATTCAATTTCTTATCAACTCTTTGCCCTAGAACAGCACCTACAGCATAATCACTAGCATCACACATAATTTCAAAAGGTAAATTCCAATCAGGTGGCTGAACAACAGGTGCAGTGATCAAAGCTTTCTTAAGTATTTCAAATGCTTCTACACAATCATCATCAAAGACAAAAGGAATATCTTTTTGCAATAAATTGTTCAGAGGCCTAGAGATCTTAGAAAAGTCCTTAATGAACCTCCTTTAAAAACCAGCATGACCAAGGAAACTTCTTATACCTTTTATGTCCTTGGGACATGGCATCTTTTCAATAGCATCAACTTTGGCTTTGTCGACTTCAATACCTCTCTCAGAAATATTATGCCCCAAGACAATGCCTTCATTAACCATAAAGTGGCACTTTTCCCAATTCAGAACGAGACTAGTGTCTTCGCATCTCTGCAAAACTCGATCAAGGTTGCTCAAGCAATCATCAAAAGAGGATCCATAAACGAAGAAGTCATCCATGAATACCTCACAAATCTTTTCACAAAAATCAGAGAATATAGCCATCATGCATCTTTGAAAGGTAGCATTTGCATTACATAAACCAAAAGGCATACGTCTATAAGCAAAAGTACCGAAAGGGCAAGTAAAAGTAGTTTCCGATTGATCTTCCGCTGATACAGGTATTTGAGAGAATCCAGAATAACCATCTAGAAAGCATAAATGTGTATGTTTGGATAGTCTTTCTAGCATTTGATCAATAAAAGGTAAAGGGTAGTGATCTTTCTTAGTAGCTTTATTTAATTTACGAAAATCAATTACCATCCTATAACCTGTAATAATTCTTTGCGGGATCAATTCATCTTTATCATTAGGAACAACAGTAATACCTCCCTTTTTAGGGACACAATGGACAGGGCTTACCCATTCACTATCAGCAACGGGATAAATTATACCTGCCTCAAGGAGCTTTAGTATCTCCTTTCTTACCACTTATTTCATCTTGGGATTCAATCTTCGTTGAGGATCTCTAACTGGTTTGGCTCCTTCCTCCAAACTAATTTTGTGTTGACATAACATGGGACTAACGCCCTTAAGATCATCCAGAGTATATCCAATAGCAGCTCGGTGCTTCTTCAGAGTTTTCAATAATATTTATTCTTATTGCTCTGAAAGGTTAGCACTAATAATAACAAGATATATTTTCTTTTCATCAAGGAAAGCATACTTCAGATTATCAGGTAAAGGTTTGAGTTCAAACACGGGATCACCCTTGGGTAGAGGGGGATCCCCAAGAATTTCAACGGGAAGGTTATGTTTCAAAATAGGTTCCTATTTAAGGAATACTTCATCTATTTCCCTTCTTTCTTTCATAAACATATCATTTTCATGGTCTAGCAAATATTGTTCTAACGGATCAGTAGGAGGCACGGCAATAGAAGCAAGACCACTTATTTCATATTTACTCGATAATTCTTTATCACGGGGTTGTCTGTGAAATTTAGAAAAATTAAACTCATGAGTTATATCATCTAAGCCAATCGTAACAACATCCTTTTCGCAATCAATCCTAGCATTAACAGTGTTTAAGAAGGGTCTACCAAAAATAATGGGACAAAAGGCATCTTGTGGAGTACCAAGAACAAGAAAATCAGCAGGGTATTTTACTTTCCCACACAAAACTTCAACATCTCTAACAATCCCAACTTGTTTAATAGTATCCCTATTAGCAAGTTTAATAGTAACATCAATGTCTTCTAATTCAACGGGTGCAATGTCGTGCATAATTTATTTATATAAATCATAAGGTATCGCACTAGCGCTAGCACCCATATCACATAAACCATGATAACAATGATCTCCTATTTTAACAGAAATAACAGGCATGCCTACGACAGGTCTATGTATCTTAGTATCAGATCTAGCAATATTAGCAGTTTCATCACAGAAATAAATAACATGCCCATAGCAATACTAGGTTCAACATTGATTTGCTCATGAGTTGTATAAGTCCTAGTATTACTCTTATGAACAACAGTTGAAGCTTTAGCATGATCCTTTATCCTAACAGGAAAAGGTGGTTTCTCAACATAAGTAGTAGGAACAGTAGGATCACTATAAGTGATAGTCTTTTCTTCAACTGTAATAGGAGCAACTACTTTCATTTCAACAGGAGGATTATATTTAAACTACTTTTCTTTAGGGAGATCAACGTGAGTAGCAAAAGATTCACAGAAAGAAGCTACTATCTCAAAGTCAAGTCCATAATTAGCGCTAAATCCACGAAAAGCATCGGTATCCATAAAAGATTTAACACAATCGAACTTAGGTGTCATACTTGACTCCTTACCATCGTCGGAACCCCAATCTTCAGAGTTGAATTCAATTCTTTCCAATAACTCCCATTTGAAATCAATAGTCTTCAGCATATAAGAACCAGCACAGGAAGTATCGAGCAGGTTGCGATTATTAAGAGAAAGCCGAGCATAAAAATTTTGAATAATCATTTCCCGGGAGAGCTCATGATTGGGGCATGAATATAACATTGACTTAAGCCTCCCCCAAGCTTGAGCGATGCTTTATCCTTCGCGAGGCCAGAAATTATATATGTAATTACGATCACGATGAACAAGGTGCATAGGGTAGAACTTCTGGTGAAATTCCAACTTCAATCGTTTATAATTCCAAGATTCGTATCATCACATGGCCTAAACCATGTCAATGCATCTCCCTTCAAAGATAAAGGGAAGACCTTCCTTTTGACAACATCATCGGGGATACCTGCAAGCTAAAAAAATCCACAAACTTCATCCACAAAGATAAGGTGTAAATCAGGATGCAATGTTCCAACTCCTGCAAATGGATTAGCTAGCAGTTTCTCTATCATACCCGAAGGAATTTCAAAGTGAACATTTTCAGTAGGTTCAGTGGGTTGAGGAGCAACTCTTTTCTCTACTGGTCGGGGCGAAGATGCCCCGAACAAGCCCCTCAAAGGATTAATTTCCATAGTAACAAGTAACAGAAAATTTCAGCACACTATATAAATGTTTCCTTACCAAGTTCTACTCACCAAAAGTGCTACACTCCCCGGCAACGGCGCCAGAAAAGAGTCTTGATGACCCACAAGTGTAGGGGATCTATCATAGTCCTTTTGATAAGTAAGAGTGTCCAACCCAACGAGGAGCAGAAGGAAATGATAAGCGGTTTTCAGTAAGGTTTTCTCTGCAAGCACTGAAATTGTAGGTGATATATAGTTTTGTGATAAGATAAATAGTAACAATTAATAAGTAAACAAAGTAAATAAAGTGCAGCAACGTGGCCCAATCCTTTATGTAGCAAAGGATAAGCCTGGACAATTTCTAATAATGAGAAAGGAGCTCCCGAGGACACATGGGAATTATCGTCAAGCTAGTTTTCATCACGTTCATATGATTCGCGTTCAGTACTTTGATAATTTGATATGTGGGTGGACCGGTGCTTGGGTACTGCCCTTACTTGGACAAGCATCCCACTTATGATTAACCCCTATTGCAAGCATCCGCAACTACAACAAAAGTATTAAGGTAAACCTGACCATAGCATGAAACATATGGATCCAAATCAGCCCCTAACGAAGCAACGCATAAACTAGGGTTTAAGCTTCTGTCACTCTAGCAACCCATCATCTCCTTATTACTTCCCTATGCCTTCCTCTAGGCCCAAATAATGGTGAAGTGTCATGTAGTCGACGTTCACATAACACCACTAGAGGAAAACACAACATACATCTCATCAAAATATCGAACGAATACCAAATTCACATGACTACTAATAGCAAGACTTCACCCATGTCCTTAGGAACAAACGTAACTACTCACAAAGAATATTCATGTTCATAATAAGAGGTGTAATAATATGCATTAAGGATCTGAACATATGATCATCCACCAAGTAAACCAATAAGTATCAACTACAAGGAGTAATCAACACTACTAGCAACCCACATGTACCAATTTGTGGTTTTGGATACAAGATTGGATACAAGAGATGAACTAGGGTTTGAGAGGAGATGGTGCTGGTGCAGAAGTTGATGGAGATTGACCCCCTCCGACGAGAGGATCGTTGGTGATGACATTGGTGATGATTTCCCTCTCCCGGAGGGAAGTGTCCCCGGCAGAACAGCTCCGCCAGAGCCCTAGATTGGTTCCTCCAAGGTTCCTCCTCGTGGCGGCAGAGTTTCGTCCCGTAAACTTGCCCACAATTTTTTCTAGGGTAAAGGCCTTCATATAGCGGAAGATGGACACCGGAGGGCCACCAGGGGGCCCAGGAGACAGTGGGCGCCCCCCCCCTCTCCTGGCCAGGGTGTGGGCCCCTTGATGTACTTCTTTCGCTCAATAATTCTTAATAAATCCAAAAATATGTTTTATAGAGTTTCAGGACTTTTGGAGCAGTGCAGAATAGGTTTCCAATGTTTGCTCCTTTTCCAGCCAGAATTCCAGCTGCCGGCATTCCCCCTCTTCATGGTAAACCTTGTAAAATAAGAGAGAATAGCCATAAGTATTGAGATATAATATGTAATAACAGCACATAATGCAATAAATATTGATATAAAAGCATGATGCAAAATGGACGTATCAACTCCCCCAAGCTTAGACCTCGCTTGTCCTCAAGCGGAAGCCGATATCAAAAAATATGTCCACATGTTTAGAGATAGAGGTGTCGATAAAAATAAAATACAGACATGAGGGCATCATGATCATTCTTATACAGCAACATATATAGATTCCATCATATGATTTCTTATGCTCAAGTAACAATCCATTCACAATATCAAGTATGGTTCAAAAACTTCATTGAGAACTAACAAACTATAATCTTAGTCATTGCAGCAATCACAATTTTTCATAACATCAGAAAGAGTCAACAACAGAGCTTTTCAGCAAGTCCACATACTCAACTATCATATAGTCTTAAATAATTGCTAACACTCATGCAATACTTGTCGTTATGGAGTTTCAGCCGGACACTGAGAAAGATAGGGGCTTATTGTGTTGCATCCCAACATATTCACCTTCCGGTGATGTCAACAATAATGGTCTATGCTAACGAACATCCAATTGGATATATATATCATGATCTTTCTAACACGAGGAGCTTGCCAAAGGATAAAATGAAAAAGGGAAAGGTGAAAATCACCTTGACTCAAGTATAAAATAAAAACATAAAGTAAAAGATAGGCCCTTCGCAGAGGGAAGCAGAGGTTGTCATGCGCCTTTAGGGTTGGATACACAAAATCTTAGTACGAAAGAACGTCACTTTATATTGCCACTTGTGTATGGAGCTTTATTATGCAGTCTGTTGCTTTTATTGCTTCCATAACAAGGTCGTATAAAGCTTATTTTCTCCGCACTAATAAGTCATGCATATTTAAGGAGCAATTTTTATTGCTTGCACCGATGACAACTTACTTGAAGGATCTACTCAATCCATAGGTAGATATGGTGGACTCTCATGGAAAAACAGGGTTTAAAGGAATATGGAAGCACAAGTAGTATCTCTACTTGGTGCTAGGAATTTGGCTAGCATGAGGGGGAAAGGCAAGCTCAACATGTTTGGAAGGTCAATGACAATATACTTTAACTGAGATGTGAGAAATTATAAACCATTACGTTGTCTTCCTTGTCCAACGTCAACTCTTTTAGCATGTCACCCTTAACGAGTGCTCACAATCATAAAAGATGTCCAAGATAGTATATTTATATGTGAACCTCTCTTTCCTTATCACTTCCTATTAATTGCAACGATGACCAAAACTACGTTTATCAACTCTCAACAATTTTCATGCCTCATACTTTCTATATGTGAAGTTATCACTAACCATAAGATCAATAAGAACTCTTTAATTCTTTCTACTTTCTCAAGATCATAGCAACATAGCAAAGCCATTGACTCAACCCTAATCTTTATTATAGATAGCTCATGGACTCGAATACAAAAAGAGATCACAAAGCAAAACTCAAAACTACTTGATATCAAAACTTCAATCTACTAGATCAAGATACTACTAAAAGGATCAAACTAAATAAAAAACGGTAAACGTAGGAGTGTGATGGTGATATGATACCGGGACACCTCCCCCAAGCTTGGCAGTTACCAAGGGGAGTGCCCATACCCATGTGATTATGTCCTCGGAGGTGGTGAAGTAGGAGTTGTTGACGGTGGATAGTCGCACATTGAGCGTAAAAGCTCCTCCAGCTTGCGGATATTGCCATTGAGTCCGGCGATATGATCCTTCAACAGAATATTCTCCTGTGTGAGATACTTGTTCTATATGCAAGCTAACTCTATCATCTTGAAAGCTTCAATCTCTGTTGGAGTAAAGAGGTTAGGTAAAAGTTGAGGGATGTCTTCTTCTTCCATTGACGGAGCTTGGACCTCCATGGCCTTCTGGATCCCTTCATCTTTGTGGGTCTCCTCCGGTTCTCCTCTATTCAGCTCTATCTTCAATATCCAAGCATCCTTGTCTTCATTGTTGGGGGAGGGTGACGCCATGGTACTCTAGATCTGCAACAGAAAACAGCTCGAAACAAAAACAGAGGATATTTGCGTGATACTGTGGTCAAAGCCTTTGGGGGTATATATAACGAATTTTTACCGACCAAAATACGTAATGTGCAAGAAAACGGAGTCCGGGAGGCACACGAGGTGCCCACGAGACAGGTGGGCGCGCCCTCCACTCTCGTGGGGGCCTTGTGTCCCTTTCGTACTACTTTTGTCTTTCTGAAATTCTTAAATAATCCAAAACTGATAAAAATTGCCATTGGAGTTGTTTTGGAGTCGGTTTACTTACCGTACCACATACCTATTCCTTTTCGGAGTCTTGAACATTCTGGAAAGTGTCCCTTATGTATTCCTCCGGGGTTACGGTTTCAATAATATTAGTTTCAACATTAATAGGATTACCAGAAATATAATGCTTAATTCTCTGACCATTTACCACCCTCGGACTTGTGCCTTCGAAGTTGTTAATCTTTATGGCACCAGAACGATAGACCTCCTCGATAACGTAGGGACCTTCCCATTTAGAGAGAAGCTTTCCTGCAAAAAATCTTAAACGAGAGTTGAATAATAACACATAATCTCCTACGTTAAACTCACGCTTTTATATCCTTTTATCATGCCAGCGTTTAATTTTTTCTTTGAATAGCTTGGCATTCTCATAAGCTTGGTCTCTCCATTCATCAAGTGAGCTAATATCAAACAACCTCTTCTCACCGGCAAGTTTGAGGTCATAACTGAGCTCTTTAATAGCCCAATATGCTTTACGTTCAAGTTCAAGAGGTAAATGACATGCTTTTCCATAAACCATCTTATATGGGGACATACCAATAGGATTTTTGTATGTAGTTCTATAGGCCCATAATGCATCATCCAGTTTTTTGGACCAATTCTTTCTAGATCTATTAACAGTCTTTTGCAAAATTAACTTGAGCTCTTTGTTGCTCAACTCTACTTGACCACTAGGCTGCGGATGATAAGGAGATGCGATTCTATTATTAACATCATACTTAGCAAGCATCTTACGGAAAGCACCATGAATAAAATGTGAACCACCATCAGTCATAAGATATCTAGGGACTCCAAACCTCGGAAAAATAACTTTTTTAATCATTTTAATAGAAGTGTGATGATCAGCACTACTAGTTGGAATAGCTTCTACCCACTTAGTAACGTAATCTACCGCGACTAAAATATGTATATAACCATTAGAGGCAGGAAAGGACCCATATAATCAGAGCCCAAACATTAAACGGTTCAATAAGAAGAGAATAATTCATAGGCATTTCTTGACGTCTACTAATATTACCAATTCTTTGACATTCATCACAAGATAAGACAAACTTACGAGCATCTTTGAAGAGAGTAGGCCAATAAAAACAAGATTGTAGTACCTTGTGGGAAGTTCTATCTCTAGCGTGGTGCCCTCCATAGGATTCAGAGTGACACTTGCGTAGGATTTGTTCCTGTTCATGCTCAGGTACACAACGTCTAATAACACCATCTACTCCTTCTTTATAAAGGTGTGGGTCATCCCAAAAGTAATGTCTTAAATCATAAAAGAACTTTTTCTTTTGCTGGTATGTGAAACTAGCTGGTATAAATTTAGCAACAATATAATTAGCATAATCAGCATACCATGGAGCAGTACGAGAAGCATTAACGATCGCTAATTGTTCATCAGGAAAGCTATCATCAATAGGCAGTGGGTCATCAAGAACATTCTCTAACCTAGACAAGTTGTCTGCAACGGGGTTCTCGGCTCCCTTTCTATCAATAATATGCAAATCAAATTCTTGGAGCAGGAGAACCCATGTAATGAGTCTAGGCTTAGAAACTTTCTTTTCCATAAGGTATTTAATAGCAGCATGATCAGTGTGAATAGTAACTTTGGAATCAACAATATAAGGTCTAAACTTATCACATGCAAACACAACTGCTAAGAATTCTTTTTCAGTAGTAGCATAATTCTTTTGGGTAGTATCAAGAGTCTTACTAGCATATTGGATAACATTCAATTTCTTATCAACTCTTTGACCTAGAACAACACCTACAGCATAATCACTAGCATCACACATAATTTCAAAAGGTAAATTCCAGTCAGGTGGCTGAACAACAGGTGCAGTGATCAAAGCTTTCTTAAGTATTTCAAATGCTTCTACACAATCATCATCAAAGACAAAAGGAATATCTTTTTGCAATAAATTGTTCAAAGGCCTAGAGATCTTAGAAAAGTCCTTAATGAACCTCCTATAAAAACCAGCATGACCAAGGAAACTTCTTATACCTTTTATGTCCTTGGGACATGGCATCTTTTCAATAGCATCAACTTTGGCTTTATCAACTTCAATACCTCTCTCGGAAATATTATGCCCCAAGACAATGCCTTCATTAACCATAAATTAGCACTTTTCCCAATTCAGAACGAGACTAGTGTCTTCGCATCTCTGCAAAACTCGATCAAGGTTGCTCAAGCAATCATCAAAAGAGGATCCGTAAATAGAGAAGTCATCCATGAATACCTCACAAATCTTTTCACAAAAATCAGAGAATATAGCCATCATGCTTCTTTGAAAGGTAGCAGGTGCATTACCTAAACCAAAAGGCATATGTCTATAAGCAAAAGTACCGAAAGGGCAAGTAAAAGTAGTTTCCGATTGAACTTCCGCTGATACAGGTATTTGAGAGAATCCAGAATAACCATCTAGAAAGCAGAAATGTGTATGTTTGGATAGTCTTTCTAGCATTTGATCAATAAAAGGTAAAGGGTAGTGATCTTTCTTAGTAGCTTTATTTAATTTACGAAAACCAATTACCATCCTATAACCTGTAATAATTCTTTGCGGAATCAATTCATCTTTATCATTAGGAACAACAGTAATACCTCCATTTTTAGGGACACAATGGACAGGGCTTACCCATTCACTATCAGCAACGGGGTAAATTATACCTGCCTCAAGGAGCTTTAGTATCTCCTTTCTTACCACTTCTTTCATCTTGGGATTCAATCTTCGTTGAGGATCTCTAACTGGTTTGGCTCCTTCCTCCAAACTAATTTTGTGTTGACATAACATGGGACTAACGCCCTTAAGATCATCCAGAGTATATCCAATAGAAGCTCGGTGCTTCTTCAGAGTTTTCAATAATATTTCTTCTTCTTGCTCTGAAAGGTTAGCACTAATAATAACAAGATATATTTTCTTTTCATCAAGGTAAGCATACTTGAGATTATCAGGTAAAGGTTTGAGTTCAAACACGGGATCACCCTTGGGTAGAGGGGGATCCCCAAGAATTTCAACGGGAAGGTTATGTTTCAAAATAGGTTCCTCTTTAAGGAATACTTCATCTATTTCCCTTCTTTCTTTCATAAACATATCATTTTCATGGTCTAGCAAATATTGTTCTAACGGATCAGTAGGAGGCACGGCAATAGAAGCAAGACCACTTATTTCATCTTTACTCGATAATTCTTTATCACGGGGTTGTCTGCAAAATTTAGCAAAATTAAACTCATGAGTTATATCATCTAAGCCAATCGTAACAACATCCTTTTCGCAATCAATCCTATCATTAACAGTGTTTAAGAAGGGTCTACCAAAAATAATGGGACAAAAGGCATCTTGTGGAGTACCAAGAACAAGAAAATCAGCAGGGTATTTTACTTTCCCACACAAAACTTCAACATCTCTAACAATCCCAACTGGTTTAATAGTATCCCTATTGGCAAGTTTAATAGTAACATCAATGTCTTCTAATTCAACGGGTGCAATGTCGTGCATAATTTATTTATATAAATCATAAGGTATCGCACTAGCGCTAGCACCCATATCACATAAACCATGATAACAATGATCTCCTATTTTAACAGAAATAACAGGCATGCCTACGACAGGTCTATGTATCTTAGTATCAGATCTAGCAATATTAGCAGTTTCATCACAGAAATAAATAACATGCCCATAGCAATACTAGGTTCAACATTGATTTGCTCATGAGGTGTATAAGTCCTAGTATTACTCTTACGAACAACAGTTGAAGCTTTAGCATGATCCTTTATCCTAACAGGAAAAGGTGGTCTCTCAACATAAGTAGTAGGAACAACAGGATCACTATAAGTGATAGTCTTTTCTTCAACTGTAATAGGAGCAACTACTTTCATTTCAACAGGAGGATTATATTTAAACTACTTTTCTTTAGGGAGATCAACATTAGTAGCAAAAGATTCACAGAAAGAAGCTACTATCTTAGAGTCAAGTCCATAATTAGCGCTAAATCCACAAAAAGCATTGGTATCCATAAAAGATTTAACACAATCAAACATAGGTGTCATACCTGACTCCTTACCGTTGTCGGAACCCCAATCTTCAGAGTTGCATTTAATTCTTTCCAATAACTCCCATTTGAAATCAATAGTCTTCAGCATATAAGAACCAGCACAGGAAGTATCGAGCAGGTTGCGATTATTAAGAGAAAGCCGAGCATAAAAATTTTGAATAATCATTTCCCAGGAGAGCTCATGATTCGGGCATGAATATAACATTGACTTAAGCCTCCCCCAAGCTTGAGAGATGCTTTCTCCTTCGCGAGGCCAGAAATTATATATGTAGTTACGATCACGATGAACAAGGTGCATAGGGTAGAACTTCTGGTGAAATTCCAACTTCAATCGTTTATAATTCCAAGATCCCGTATCATCACATAGCCTAAACCATGTCAATGCATCTCCCTTCAAAGATAAAGGGAAAACCTTACTTTTGACAACATCATCGGGGATACCTGCAAGCTTAAATAATCCACAAAGATAAGGTGTAAATCGGGATGCAATGTTCCATCTCCTGCAAATGGATTAGCTAGCAGTTTCTCTATCATACCCGAAGGAATTTCAAAGTGAACATTTTCAGTAAGTTTAGTAGGTTGAGGAAAAACTCTTTGCTCTACTGGTCGGGGCGAAGATGCCCCGAACAAGCCCCTCAAAGGATTAATTTCCATAGTAACAAGTAACAGAAAATTTCAGCACACTATATAAATGTTTCCTTACCAAGTTCTACTCACCAAAAGCGCTACACTCCTCGGCAACAGCGCCAGAAAAGAGTCTTGATGACCCACAAGTGTAGGGGATCTATCATAGTCCTTTTGATAAGTAAGAGTGTCCAACCCAACGAGGAGCAGAAGGAAATGATAAGCGGTTTTCAGTAAGGTTTTCTCTGCAAGCACTGAAATTGTAGGTGATATATAGTTTTGTGATAAGATAAATAGTAACAAGTAATAAGTAAACAAAGTAAATAAAGTGCAGCAACGTGGCCCAATCCTTTATGTAGCAAAGGATAAGCATGGACAATTTCTAATAATGAGAAAGGAGCTCCCGAGGACACATGGGAATTATCGTCATGCTAGTTTTCATCACGTTCATATGATTCGCGTTCGGTACTTTGATAATTTGATATGTGGGTGGGCCGGTGCTTGGGTACTGCCCTTAATTGGACAAGCATCCCACTTATGATTAACCCCTATTGCAAGCATCCGCAACTACAAGAAAAGTATTATGGTAAACCGGACCATAGCATGAAACGTATGGATCCAAATCAGCCCCTAACGAAACAACGCATAAACTAGGGTTTAAGCTTCTGTCACTCTAGCAACCCATCATCTCCTTATTACTTCCCTATGCCTTCCTCTAGGCCCAAATAATGGTGAAGTGTCATGTAGTCGACGTTCACATAACACCACTAGAGGAAAACACAACATACATCTCATCAAAATATCGAACGAATACCAAATTCACATGACTACTAATAGCAAGACTTCACCCATGTCCTCAGGAACAAATGTAACTACTCACAAAGCATATTCATGTTCATAATCAGAAGTGTAATAATATGCATTAAGGATCTGAACATATGATCATCCACCAAGTAAACCAATAAGTATCAACTACAAGGAGTAATCAACACAGAAAGGATACAAGATTGGATACAGGATTGGATACAAGAGATGAACTAGGGTTTGAGAGGAGATGGTGTTGGTGAAGATGTTGATGGAGATTGACCCCCTCCGACGAGAGGATCGTTGGTGATAAAATTGGTGATGATTTCCCCCTCCCAGAGGGCACTACTAGGGAAAAGCCTATACACAGAAAGTTACTAGTAGCGATGGTTAAAAACCCTTGCTACTGCTACTTACCAGTAGCCCAGGTTTTTGAACCTCGCTACTACTAAGTTGATAGCAGTAGCGCGGGTTTTTAACCCTCGCTACTACTAAGCGGTCTCTACCGTGCCCCCCGGGACATGCCATAGTAGTAGCGCGGGTTTTTAAAACCTCGCTACTACTAAGTTTGATAGCAGTAGCGTTGGTTTTTAGCCCTCGCTACTCCTAAGTGGTGCCATAGTAGTAGCGAGGGGGTAAAAAAACCGCGCTACTACTAAAGGTCCCATTTTCAAACTCTACGCCCCACCCCCCATGGATCGCCTTTTCAGTTTTAAAAAAAAATAAAAGAAAATGATGAAAATGTAAAAGAAAATAAAAGAAAATAAGTTTCCCATGTGATATGTGGTCTATTTGTTGGGAAAATTTGCAAATATGAATTTCGACTTTATTTGCAAAATCTGTCGAAAATTTGGAAAAATGGGCATAACTTTTGCATACTAACTCGGATGAAAAAGTTTTTTATATGAAAAATCATCTACTCAAAAAGTTACATTCAAATTTAATCGGGGGAACCCCGTTAAACATTTTCAAAATCCTCAAAAACCTAACAGAAAAAAGTTACGGGGCTTTTAAGATCTAGAGTGGAGAAAATCGAAAAAAAATTCAAACTGTGTGGTCAAACTGTGGTCAAACAATGGTCAAACTAATTATTCTAGAATATTAGTGTTACTAAATAATTATTTTAGTTTTTTGAATTTTTGTCAAATCTGGTCAAACTATGGCCAAACTGTGGTCAAACTGTGGTCAAACTAATTATTCAAGAAATATTAGTGTTACTAATTTTTAAGAACAATAGTTTCAAACTCAAATAGTGAAATGTGTGACTTCATGCTGAAGCTAAATTCCTGAGGTTAATAGGATTGACATCTTTCTATTGTCAGGAAAACAACAAGTGCAGACTTGGAAACGAGGGAGAATAGAACCCGCAAGTTAAGCGTGCTCAGGCTGGAGTAGTGAGAGAATGGGTGACCGTCCGGGAAGTTAGATGATTTGGAATGATGAGGGGTGATTAGAGATTAAATTGAGCAGCGATGAGGGGTGATTAGAGATTTGAGGTTAAAATAATTCAGAAATTTGAAAAGTAGGGAAAAAAATCAAAATATTTTTTTGAAAAAATTTAAAAAAAAACCGCGCTGGTAGTAGTAGCGCGGATTTTTACCCACGCTACTACTAAAGGACGTAGTAGTAGTGCGGGTGGCACCCGCGCTACTGCTACAAGTTAGCTGTAGCGCCTTATTAGTAGCGCCGGCCCCCGCGCTGCTAATAGGCCCAAAACCCGCGCTGCTGCTAGGCTTTTCCCTAGTAGTGGGGAAGTGTCCCCGGCAGAATAGCTCCGCCAGAGCCCTATATTGGTTCCGCCAAGGTTCCGCCTCGTGGTGGCGGAGTTTTGTCCCGTAAGCTTGCCCACGATTTTTTCCAGGGTAAAGGCCTTCATATAGCGGAAGATGGACACCGGAGCGCCAACAGGGGGCCCAGGAGACAGGGGGCGCGCCAGTAGGGGGGCCCACCCTCCTGGCCAGGGTGTGGGGCCCCTGATGTACTTCTTTCGCTCAATAATTCTTAATAAATCAAAAATATGTTTTATGGAGTTTCATGACTTTTGGAGCACTGCAGAATAGGTTTCCAATGTTTGCTCCTTTTCCAGCCAGAATTCCAGCTGCCGGCATTCCCCTCTTCATGGTAAACCTTGTAAAATAAGAGAGAATAGCCATAAGTATTGAGATATAATATGTAATAACAGCCTATAATGCAATAAATATTGATATAAAAGCATGATGCAAAATGGACGTATCATCCACTCTCCCGCAACCCACTGTACCCTCTACTTGAACATGGTGCTTTATGCTTCATATTATTATCCAATGATGTGTAAGTAGATTTTCAATGTCCTATCGGTGATTGATGAATTGCTATGATTGGTTTAATTTGCTTGTGGTTATGTTTCTATCCTATGGTGCCCTCCGTGTTGCGCAAGCGTGAGGGATTCCCCTGTAGGGTGTTGCAATACGTTCATGATTCGCTTATAGTGGGTTGGTTGAGTGACAGAAGCATAAACCCGAGTAAGGGGGTTGTGGCGTATGGGATAAAGGGGACTTGATGCTTTAATGCTATGGTTGGGTTTTATGTTAATGATCCTTAGTAGTTGCGGATGCTTGCTAAGAGTTCCAATCATAAGTGCATATGATCCAAGAAGAGATAGTATGTTAGCTTATGCCTCTCCCACATAAAACTTGCTATCGGTCTAGTAAAGTAGTCAATTGGTTAGGGACAATTTCACAACTCCTGCCACCACTTTTCCACACTCGCTGTATTTACTTTATTTCTTCTTTACCTAAACAGCCCCTAGTTTATTTACGTGCTCTTTATTATCTTGCAAACCTATCCAACAACATCTACAAAGTACTTCTAGTTTCATACTTGTTCTAGGTAAAGCGAACACTAAGCGTGCGTAGAGTCGTATCAGTGGCAGATAGGACTTGAGAGAATATTTGTTATACCTTTAGCTCCTCGTTGGGTTCAACACTCTTACTTATCGAAAGAGGCTACAATTATCTCCTACACTTGTGGGTTATCAAGACCTTTTTCTGGCGCCGTTGCCTGGGAGTCATAGCATGGGGAACCTCCTGAAACCTTCGATGCTCGTTATGTGAAAGAAATTATGTACTACTTCGATAATCCTGAGAAAACCCCATTCAATTATGTTATGGGAGACACGTGGCATCAACGTGAATACTTTAGTGATTATCGCTGGACACAAAAAGGAAACTTTTATGGGATAAAATTTCTATGTTGTATTGGTATGCTAGGAAACTATGCTTGAGATATGATTATACTTGTTGCTCTAGGATGAAGGCTCCACACCTTCCCTTTTCATGCAAATTTAATGATGATAAAACCTTGGCTTCTTATGCTAATGGTATATATAATTACTATGATGTGGAACGAATAGAAGAGTTCGCTGCTTTTATGGGTGCTTATGAGATTGAATCTATGTTTAAAACGTTTGAAGATTTTGATGATTCAGTTTATAGACCTGAAATTTTTTCTATACTTAAATATTTCTATGAGAATTATGAATTCAATTCCGATATTGATGCATTTATTGAGAAAGTCTCCGTTGTCCAAGAAGAGACTAATATTTTGCAGGAAGCTATGGAAGAAGAAATTGATGAAACTGTGAGCTCATTGGATGAAAAAGATGATGAGGAGAGCGAAGAACAGAAGGAGGAAGATCGGATTAGCTACCCGTGCACACCTTCTAATGAGAGTAACTCTTCAACTCATACATTGTGTAATTTCCCTCCGTGCTTACTGAAGGATGATTGCTATGATGATTGCTATGATCCCGTTGATTCTCTTGAAATATCCCTTTTTGATGTTGCTTGCTATGCTTGTGGCCAAGATGCCAATATGAATTATGCTTATGGAGATGAACTTGATATAGTTCCTTATGTTAAACATGAAATTGCATAGGAAGAGACTTAGAATTCGTTTTTGCATATATATGTTACTTTGTGCTCACTACTAAATTACAAATCATTGTTAATTAAAATTGTCTTTGATATACCTTGGGATACGGGTGGATTCATTACTTGAGCACTATATGCCTAGCTTAATGGCTTTAAAGAAAGCGCTACCAGGGAGACAACCCAGAAGTTTTAGAGAGTCATTTATTTGTGTTGAGTGCTTTTATATAGTTTAAAAACAAAAAATAAAGAGGGGAACCCAAAACTTCTCCAAAAGGAAAGCGAAGTGAGAAAGACGAGCATTGTTAAAGTGGGAGCTAGCCTTGAACTTTGTTCATACTCATGGAAACTTTGTGAATCTTGATTACAGAAACTTTTCATCAAAAATAATTATCCCATTGTACAATTACATTGTATTATAAAAATAATGTGCCAAGGTTTGCCTTTAGGATGTTTACAATGCTTGTTGGTTTGTACGGTGCAGGACAGAAACTTTGTCTGTAGTGCGTGATTTACATTTTTAACTGGAACGTCAAACAGTTCTGATTCATTTTGCACTGTCTTGATGTACAAATTATTTATTTTTCCTAATTTTGGTAGAATTGTTGGGGTAACATAAGTATGGTGAACGTTCAGATTGCTACAGACTGTTCTGTTTTTGACAGATTTTGTTTTTGATGCATAGTTTACTTGTTTCGATGAAACTATCAATTTCTATCAGTGGATTAAGCCATGGAAAAGCTATATTACAGTAGACAAAATGCAAAAACAAAATATGAATTGGTTTTCTACAGTACTTAGAGTAGTGATTTGCTTTATGATACTAATGGATCTTACCGAGTTTTCTGTTGAAGTTTTGTGTGGATGAAGTGTTTGATCGAGGAGGTCTCGATATGAGGAAAAGGAATATAGGCAAGAGCTCAAGCTTGGGGATGCCCAAGGCACCCCAAGTAAATATTCAAGGAGACTCAAGCGTCTAAGCTTGGGGATGCCCCGGAAGGCATCCCGTCTTTCTTCAACAAGTATCGGTATGTTTTCGGATTCGTTTCGTTCATGCGATATGTGCAAATCTTGAAACGTCTTTTGCATTTAGTTTTCACTTTTATTTTATGCACCATACTGGTATGAGATAGTCCTTGGTTGATTTATAGAATGCTCATTGCACTTCACTCAATTCTTTTGAGTGTGGCTTTATAGAATGCTTCATGTGCTTCACTTATATCATTTGAAGTTTGGATTGCCTGTTTCTCTTCACATAGAAAACCGCCATTTGTAGAATGCTCTTTTGCTTCACTTATATTTGTTAGAGCATGGGCATATCTTTTGTAGAAAGAATTGAACTCTCTTGCTTCACTTATATCTATTTAGAGAGATGACAAGAATTGGTCATTGTCGGTGTTCTGGGAACGGGGGTACCCAGACTTGCCTGTCTGCGGCCTGCGGCGTGGCTCAAGGAGTGGCCCAGTACGGGCCATCTTCATCAACACAAGCTCAAGACCCTCCCGAGGGTCCAAGCTCGCGGGGCGGACGACAGGAAGCTTCCTCAGGCACAGCCTCATTAGGCTGGCTCACGAGGAGGCGGAGAGATCAAGGTGGGGTACCTTGCGAGGTGCCCTTGACGCAAGCCATGACGACCGAAGCCAGGCGGGTGCTGGCCTGCGCAGAGTCCATGTTTCCTCTTTGGTGCAAAGGGGGCAAGCGCGGGCAAGGGTATCAGGCAGAGGCAACCATTTCGGTGCAACAAGACTAGGACCAGCAGAACGGCAGGATGGAGGTCATCGTGGAGCCCAAGGCGGCGTCATCGTCAGAGTCTTTGGCAGGCGAGGACCAACTTTAGTCAGGATAAGTGTACTAGATGTTCCCCTTCAAAATGGCCAATTGTTGGCGCCCTTCCCGCTCAATATTTGGGAAGAGGACCAAGGCCTCGCAATATAAATAGGGCTAGCCACTGGAGTATAGAGGCATCGGATCCTGAGAGGGGATTGACCGATCGAGCCTTAGCTAGAACCACCAACACAAGAACTCCTCCCCTCGCGAGGCAGTACTTCCTTTGTATTGTTCATCAGCCCCTGAGGCAATCCACCACACCACAAACTAGAGTAGGGTATTACACCACAATGGTGGCCCAAACTAGTATAAACCTCATGTCCCTTGTGTTGTTCTTCGTGTAGTTTAGATCCCTTGCAAGGCGACAATACGTGAGTAGGTAGGAGGTGTGATCTCCACGTGCACCCCAGAGTTCGAACCTTGAGGGTCTGCCAGAACCCGAAATCCGACATTTGATGCGCCAGGTAGGGGTGCGCCGGAGCTTTCCCTTCCTACGACCCGCTCTCCACCTACACCGCGCTTCGCCCTCATGATGGGCAACGCGCCGCCCGCTCCGGTTACCAGCGCCAACACCGGGGCCAGGGGGCTCCGAGCCTTGGCCCCCGCCTTGCGGTAGGTGCAGTGGCCGCACAAGTTCAAGCTGGAGATGCCACCGCGCTACAACGGCACGGTGGATCCGTTGGCTTTCCTGCTGGCGTACGAGGAGGCCGTCCTCAAGGCCGGGGGCGACGATAGGGTCATGGCTAACTGGTTTCCCATGGCCCTCACCGGCATCCCGCGCATGTGGCTGCTCGACCTGCCAACGGCTTCTGTGGCCTCTTGGGAGGAGCTGCACAGCCTCTTCCTCGCCAAGTACGCTGCGCCGGCGCCCTCGGTCGTTGCAGCTCTCCTAGGTGGCTCGCAGGCGCCACCTTCAGGCCGCCACATCAAGCCATTCGTCCGCCAGATCGGCGTCTCCTCCACGCAGCATGGGGCTCCTCCGGGTTGGGCGGCGCCTAAGGCCGATCTGGCCTTCAGCTCGGATGATCACCCCTCCAACTCAGCCTCCTCGGGCGCGCTCCCAATGCTGTGCACCCCCACCATCTGCCAGGTGGACGTCACCAAGACCCTCATCGATGGTGGTGCTGGCCTCAGCGTGCTCTCAGTGGAAGCCTTCAGCCTCCTTCACGTACCGCTGGAGCGGCTTCAGCCCAGCAGGCCCTTCTTGGGCATCGGAGGCGGTTCCACCGGCTCCCTGGGATAGATCCGCCTCCCGGTGACCTTCGGCACCTATGACAACTTCCGCATGGAGCTAATCGACTTCGACATCGCCCCCATCGGCCTCACATACAACGCCATCCTCGGCTACCCAGCACTAGCCCGATTCATGGCCGCAACTCACCCATCGTACAACCTCATGAAGATGCCCGGGAGCAATGGCGTCCTTACCGTGTCCGGAGACACCGAGGATGCGTTGCAAGCGCTCAAGCTTGCCTTCAAGACTGCGGCGGTGGTGCAGACCGCCGGCTCAGCCGCCCCCGAGCCCAAAAGGGCTGCACCGGCCAAGAAGAAGCAGATGTTCGGCCAAGACAAGGAGGAAACCAAGCAGGTACCAGTCGACGAGTCTGAGCCCACCGGTGCTACCTTCACAATTGGCACCAACCTCGAGCCTGAGCAAGAGAAGGCCCTGGTCAGTTTCCTGCACGCAAATAGGAAGGTGTTTGCATGGGAGCCTAATCAGCTAACAGGAGTCCCGAGGGATGTAATTCAGCACCATCTCAACATGTGTCCCGACGTGCGCCCTGTGAAGCAGAAGGCACGGTGGCAGTCCACAGAGAAGCAGGCCTTCATCGTCCAAGAGACCCGCAAGTTAGAAGCAGCAGGGGTCATTCGCGAGGTTCGCTACCCAGATTGGCTGGCCAACCCTGTCGTCGTGCCAAAGAAGGGGGAAAGGAACGCATGTTTGTCGACTTCACCAACCTCAACAAAGCCTGCCCACAGGATCCATTCCCGCTTCCTCGCATTGACCAGATCGTTGAATCCACCGCTGAGTGTGACCTACTATGCTTCTTGGATGCCTTCTCGGGCTATCATCAGATCAAAATGGCGGTGGAGGACGTGGAGAAGACGGCCTTCCTAACCCCATGTGGAGTATACTGCTACACCTGCATGTCGTTCAGGTTGCGCAATGCAGTCGCAACCTTCCAGCGGTTAATGCACATCGCTCTGGGGCGACAGCTTGGGAGGAACGCTGAAGCTTACGTTGATGACATTGTGGTGAAGTCTCGAGAGGCGAAGACCCTGATACAGGACCTGGAAGAAACCTTTGCGAGCCTCAGCAAAGTGGACCTGCGGCTCAACCCGGAGAAGTGCGTGTTTGGAGTCCCCTCGGGCAAGCTCCTAGGCTTCCTCGTATCACACAGAGGCATTGAGGCTAACCCAGAGAAGTTCAAGGAAATCGAGGACATCAGCCCGCCAAAGACCCTCAGGGAAATGCAAAAGCTCACCGGGCGCGTAACCGCTTTAGGGCGTTTCATCTCCAAGATGGGAGAGCGGGCACTGCCTTTCTTCAAGCTGATAAAGAGGAAAGGCCCCTTCGAATGGACTGAAGAGGCCGACAAAGCATTCCAAGACCTCAAGAGGTACCTTACCAGCCCCCCGGTGATGGTGGCCCCTCGCCCTCGAGAGCCCCTGGTGCTCTACCTTGCAGCCACCCCTTATTCTACCAGCACAGCCCTGGTAGCAGTCTGAAAGGAGCGTCAGGCCTCGGCCGCCATCACACTCCCGACCGAGGCAGAACAGGGCCCGGAAGGCCTCACAGAGGCAACGACCGCAGTAGAGAAAGATCAGCCCTGCCAAGAGAGCGCACCAGGAGCAGAGGAGGCCCCTTCAAGCGATCGAGGACTGAGGGCCGCGTTGCACCAGGAGGCGCCCCGGCCTCAAGAGGACGCGGGCCGCGCCAGCACCCTCAATCTCGTCGAGCATCCGGCTTACTTCGCCAGTACGGTACTGCGGGACGCAAAGGCACAGTACCCAATGCCTCAGAACCTCCTCCTCGCACTGTTGGTAGCCTCGCACAAGCTGCGGCACTACTTTCAGGGCCATCCCATCAAGGTCGTCTCAGCCTATCCCCTGGAAAGGGTGCTCAGGAGCCCCAATTCAGCGGGGATGGTTGCCGAATGGAACATCGAACTGCAAGCATTCCAGCTAGAATTCAGCACTACCAGGGTTATTAAGGGGGCTGCGCTCGTAGATTTTGTGGCGGAATGGACAGAGGTGCCAGGGCTCAAACTGGGCGAGGAACGGTCACTCTCCCCGGGGAGTTAAGCGCCAGATGGTTGGGTGATGTACTTCGACGGAGCATTCGCGTGGCAGGGCGCAGGGGCTGGTGCAGTGCTCATATCCCCCACTCAGGACAAGCTTTACTATGCTGTGCAGCTCTGTTTCCAGCATGGGGAAAAGGTCTCCAACAACATAGTAGAATATGAGGGCCTGATAGCGGGCTTGAGGGCAGCCATCTCCTTGGGAGTAAAACGAATCACCATCAAGGGTGACTCGCAACTCCTTGTCAACTTCTCCAACAAAGTGTATGAGCCAAAGGATGAGCACATGGAAGCGTACCTGGCCGAGGTCCGCAAGATGAAGAAACAATTTTGGGGGCTGGAGTTGCAGCATGTGCCTTGCGGTACCAATCAAGAGGCTGACGACATTGCCAAGAGAGAATCCAGGTGGCTACCTCAGGATCCTGGCGTCTTAGAGGAGCGACTCTTCAAACCCTCGGCGACGCCGACGTTATCAAGCACAACGCAACCTAGGGAGGAACTCCCTCAACCACCTGCCTCAGGAGCCCCGGCCTGCGGCCCAGCCTCGGGGGCACGCCTGCTTCTGCTGTTGGAGCCTCAGGAAGAATGCTGGATGGCAGAATTCAAGGTCTACTTGACGCAAGGGACTCTGCCGGAGAAGGTGGAGGACGCGGAGCGCGTGGCACGGCAGGCTACGGCCTACAGTGTCAAGGATGGGGAGCTCTACCAAGGCGGCCGAACGATGTGTCCCTGCGTTGCATTCCCAAAGAGCAAGGGAAGGAGCTAATGGCAGACATACACGGCGGAGATTGTGGGCACCACTCATCCTCGCGGACCCTCGTTGGCAAGGCATTTCGCAGCGGGTTCTACTGGCCCATAGCACTCAACAACGCCGTTGAGCTGGTGAAGGCTTGTGAGGCCTGCCAGTTCCACGCCAAGCAGATCCACCAGCCTGCGGGGGGACTGCAGACCATACCCCTCGCATGGCCATTCTTAGTTTGGGGGCTAGACATGCTGGGCCCGTTCCCTCGGGCTCCAGGGGGCTACCGCTACCTCTGCGTCGTCGTGGACAAGTTCACCAAGTGGGCCGAGGTAGAAGCCGTCCGCACCATACACTACTGGAAACAGGGAATTTGCCATCAGCCAGCTCTTTGCCATCTGCCAGCTGATGGCAAAGAACGTCTTTGCCATCTACTCATAACAAACAGATGGCAAAGAACTGACAGACGACAAAGAACATGGTTGCCATCAGCCAATTCTTTGCCATCTGCTAGTGGATGGCAAATAATTTTTGCCATCTGCCAGCAGATGGCAAAGAGGTTGCCAAATCCTCTGCCCGTTGAAAGTGTAACGGCGTACCAGCCCCACCTCTTTGCCATCTGCCAGCAGACGGCAAAGATTCTTTACCATCTGCTGGCAGATGGCAAAGAGATGGGGTAATTTTTTTCCAGGTAAAGAAAACTGTGGGGTTATTTTTGTTCTCATTGGTTGAAATGTTTGTGTCATGGATTGATGACATGGCATCCATCCATCCATCCATCCATCCCATTTATCTAAACAAAAAAAGAGAAAGAAAGAAAAAGAACCCCCACCCCCCGGGCAGCCCAACCACCCAAACCCTATATCCCATCCCTCTCCAGCTCGCGCACGCTCGCCGCCGCCATGTCCGCCGCCGCGGCCGCACTCAGGGCGCAACTCTCACGCACGCTCGCCACAGCACTTCCCCGACATCGCTTTCCCGGGGCCGCAAGACCTGCCCGGACGCCTACTCCTCCACCGCCTGTCCGGCGAGGCAGGGGCCAGGCGGAGATGGCGGCCAGCGCCTACTCCTCCACCGCCCGAGAAGCGAAAAGGGCTCGCTCGGGACGAGGTGGAGAAGCGGCGGCACGCGGCAGCGCAGGTGAGCCCCGGCCTCGCCCCTCCCCCTCCTTTCCTTCTCCGGCCAGCAACGGCCTCCCTCCTCTCCACATCTCCCCTACAGCACCCCTGGCACCCGCCCCCATCTCCTCGTACGGCCTGCATCTCCGGCTATCTGCCGGTCTCCTTTCTCTCTGCCTCCGCCCCATCCGGCCAGACCTCTTCCTCCATGCCTTTGTGAACCCGTCCCTCTCACCCGATGCATCTCTCACTGAGATCCCCTGCCTTCTCCCCACCCGTTGCGTGAGAGGGCTGGTCTGTTGATGTTGGGTTAAAAAAATGGCTCTTGATGGATATTATGTATGCATGTTGCTACTTATAATCTGATTTAGTGTGTATCAGACTTCTAAACTTGTTGTGCTACTTGTAATGTGGCCTCTTTTGTGTAAGACTTCTATAATTTATTGTTGCCATCCTTATGAGACTTCTCACTTAATCATGTTATATTATATATTGTCAAGATAATCATATATGCTGCTGTTACATATATCTATTCCTATTTTTCGTGTTTTTTGAGAAGTTAATGTTTCTCTCAAGTTCACCATAATATGCTATTGTTTGCTACTGTTACATACAACCTATTTTTTTGTATCTTTTCACAGTAGATGTTGTCAAGTTCATCATAATGTACTGCTGGCCTGTACCATTTTTTTGTATCTTTTCACAGTAGATGTTGTCAAGTTCGCTCGATTCACCACGAAATGTACTTTTTATGGTGGTGGCAAAGGCCCAGCCGTCCGTCCTTCTTTACATCATCATTTTGCTCTATGTCAATGACAGGTAGGTCTGATTTGCTTGCTGGACCCAGCATTGTATTGCGTTTTGCCCGTGCCTGCGTGAGAGAGGAGAGTCACGGACGAGCAGCGAGCCAGGAGCAGGGAGAGGCCAACGTCGGGGACAAGAAGCAGCAGGGCCAGCGGTCAGTCGCAGTGGTTTGGAGGGAGAGGGAGGAGGTCGGCCACGAGAGAAGGAGCAGTCCAGCCCTGCTTCATCATGGAGGATGTCCATCTGCTCGTCCTCCTCCGCCTCTTCTCCAAGCGTCCACTTTATCGCAATTCAGCTTCACGTACACAATCATACTCCTCTTCCCGAGTTTTCTCTCTCCCTTTCTTGCAATCCCCTGTTTTTGTTTCTCTGTGCCTGCAAAGAGTTTGGTAAAAATCCAATAAGGCTGGCAGGGCAGTATTAATCTATGTAATTCATCTGATTTCTTTTTTCTATTATTTAGTTCCAGTAAAAAATAACAAGTTGAGTAGACCGACTAGCTTTTTGCAATTTAGGTATTGAAGGAGATCATCATAACTGCTTTTTCTTTCATGCAATAGTTCAAGTTTATTGTTCTTAGTTTTTCTGTAGTAGTTAATTTGATTGCTATGGATTAAAATCTAGAGCTACCTTATAATACTGCTTGAAAATAGCTTTGGCTCTTCACACATGGGAGTAATAGGACAGTTTGCGTTCCTAACTTTCTTTTCTCTGTATATATATACATGGTTTTAGGATTCTATTTGTTTGCTATTGAAGCTTATGTTTTTCTTTTTCAGAATTGAGTGCGTATGAACAATGCAACGGAGGTCATGTTAACTCCTATAGTCTGATATGTTCTTTCGTCTCCTGGTGATTACTTCGAATGGTTGTGTGAGGGTAATAGAGCTAATACCTTTTGTTTCTTCTTCGCTATAAACCGTGTTTATTTCAAAACTGGGAGCCATAAAATATATGCATTAATCTCTCTTGCTATTTTTCCATCCGACCAACATTAATCTATGTTGATGTGTTCTATGCCAATTCATTGCCAATGGAGTGCCAACATTAATCGTATATAAAACTTAGATCTAACTTGCAAAATTGTTCTGATTATTGATTTATTGTGTGTGTGTGTGTGTGTGTGTGTGTGTGCTGCACATCTGTGCCATTCTAGCTGCTCTGTTCTTACTCTGAACACCGAGTTGAGCAGTGGATCATGCGGGGGGGGGGGGGGGGGGGGGAATCAAACCGGTTCAAATAAAGAAATACTCTTCTGAAACTATGCTCCTCCTAAGATAGACAACCCTCCTATGCATATGGTTGCAGGTTGTATCCATGCCAAGATAGCACCTTGTATGCATAAGATGGACCATATTTTGAATATACGAAAAATCAATTTATTTAGTTTTCTTGCTGTCAGAATAAGACCATGAAACCAACTTCCATTAAACACATATCTGCAGCATTATACTATGTACAGGGTGCAGATATATATATTTGTTGAATAAATCCTAATTTTCTTGCTTCCCCTCATCTGATTTCCCAGAGAGCTTAAGTTGCCACTAGCTTTAACCAACTCATCTGAGTAAAATGTGGAAACACTTGGTTGTTGAAGTGGTAAATACTAAGAATACTAGGCCTGTAAGGGATCCATTTTTCTGTTTTTTTTTTTTGAATTTTTTTAGCTTTTTCTCATCTATATCTCAAGGTTGCTTATTATGTGGAATTTCCTACAATCTGTCAATCTTCTCTTTTTTTTGTTCACTGCTTCATTGCTGCTCTAGAAATTAGTTTGTACAATTCCTTTTCTAAATGGAAGTACTTACAAATCTAAGTGAACTTGTGCCTTCTCCATGTCATTTATCGTATTTTATTTTGGAAGGTTGCTAATTATATACTCTATCTATTTTCTTTCTTTTTTTCTTTCATACTTGATTGTTTTCTTGAGGCCACAAGGGATTTTCCGTGTTTCTAAGGTTCTAATGGCCTGAGATTTAAGTATAGAGTGGCATTCCATGCGTTATCAGTATAAAACTTAGGCCCCTGGAACTTCCCATTTCTAGCATCATTGCTATCTTACATAAAGCTGACAATTTTATCATGAGATTTTCCTTGGTCCTTAGATAGTGTGGTCTGGTCACATGAATTTCTACAGATTTCAATCCTGATATTAAAGCAACTCTAATGTTTGCATACATCCTGCTGATCGGACATCATCCGTGCTAATGAATTCTCTAAAAGGACAGTTGATTGTTCCACGAAGCCGAGATGTTATGGATTTGGCACATTGTATATCACCCATGCTAATGAATTCTCTGAAAGGACAGTTGATTGTTCCAGGAAGCTGTGTTAAAGTTGTACATGTGGTCTTCTTGACTGTTTCTAAGTATATATGTAGTATGAAAACTGACCGGTAGTGATTAGATAAATATGTCAGTTACTTTGAATATTGCTACTGAGGTCTTGAAGCAGCCTCATTGTTGGCATCATCTTCTGTTTGTTAGCGAAGAACAATCCTTTTTTTAGCTAAACTCGGGTCTAAGTAGAGCTTTGCAATTCTGTATCCAGTAGCCACTATCACCACGTACGTACTGTAGATCACTTATGCATATACCGCCTAGACCAGATGCACCCTTTTCCCACCAACTGTAGATCACTTATGCATACACCCTTTTCTTATATGAACTACTTTGTTGCCAATTAAGCCTTGAGACGACTTATCAAAAATTACCAAAAAAAACTAATTTGTCGTGAATTAAGCCTTGAGACGACTTACCAAAAATTAAAAAAAACAAATAACATATCAATCCATGTGGCGCGGCGTGCCGCCGCGCACTACACGCTAGTAATTTAACATTGGTCATCTGTAATGGCTGGGATACAGTCATCCTTCGAAGATGTGGTCACTCCTGTCCTGGTAGTAGGATTTTGGTTGTTCCATGAAAGAAAAAATGTTTCTTTCTTGCTTAAGAGCTTGAACATTATCCAACAGATCATGGCCCAGGTTACTGCTACGGGATAAGTAGGACTTTGCAAACTGGCAACTGAAAAAGAAGGCTCTAGTATTCAGCCTGACTCTTGGTGGTACCGAACAAAAAGTAAAATGATAGCAAGACTTCATGTTCCATCCAAAATTAGGAGGGGTTATATGACTAGCTACCAGACAGAATTTGACATAGGAGCGAGAAAGGCTAATGGTATATAGGTGAATTCACCATTGATATGTCCTGAGATCTCGCTCTCTGATCACCAATTGGAGGTCCTTAAAATAGCAAGGTAAAATCTTGTTGTTTCTTAGTATGAAGAGATGCCATCAAAATTGACTTCCTATTATATGAATATTTGAATAAATTCACTTTTGATCCATTTGCTAACTTGGTAACTGGCCATTCTAGTCTTCTTCTTCTAACTTTCTTCTTTCCCATTTTACAGATTTGCTTAAGATCACGGAAGCTTGGGTTGATGAAGTGCTTGTATTTAGTTTTTGTTTTGACCTTGTGAAACTTGCTACCTATGGATGAAACTGTGTAATATTGATGAAACTATGTATATGTACGGATGAAACTTGCTACTATTGGTAACATGTGTTGGATATATATGTGTTCATGACTATTGGTAATATGTGTTGAATATGCTATATTGGTCATATAAATATATTTGTGTTTGATTTTCTGTGAAGAGGAATTGATATAAGAAAAATCAAAATTAAATGGGGCAATATAGTCACTTTGCCATCTGCTGGCAGATGGCAAAGAGATTTGCCATCAGCTGGCAGATGGCAAAGAGGCCACGTGTCATCTACATGTAAAATCTGGGCTGGCCTATTTGGGCTCTTTGCCATCTGGCAGCAGATGGCAAAGAGCTTTGCCATCTGCTGGCAGACGGCAAAGCATGCAGCCTTTGCCATCTGCTAGCAGATGGCAAAGAGCCTGCAGCCTTTGCCATCTGCTGGCAGACGGCAAAGTATGCCGTTAGCCTTCTAACGGGGCTAACCCCGTTAAGAGGCTTTGCCATCTGCCAGCTGATGGCAAAGGCACAGGCTCTTTGCCATCAGCCAGTAGACGGCAAAGAAGCCTTTACCGGCAGGGTTTCAGACAAACTGTTTGCCATCTGCTGGCAGATGGCAAAGCCTTTGCCATCCGCCGACCATGCCTTTGCCATCTGCCATGGCAGATGGCAAAGTGCCAGATTCCAGTAGTGATACCCGCGGGCTCAGCAGTCAAGTTCATCAAGGGCCTCGTGAGCCGATTTGGGGTGCCTAACCGCATTATCACTGACAACGGTTCGCAGTTCACCATCAATCTCTTCAAAACATATTGTGCTAACCTTGGAACGCAGATATGCTACGCCTCGGTGGCGCACCCCCGGAGCAACGGCCAGGCTGAGTGAGCCAACGCGGAGGTCTTGAGGGGCCTCAAAACCAGAACCTTCAAGAAGAAGCTGGAAGCCTGCGGCAGGGGCTGGTACGACGAGCTCCAATCCGTGTTGTGGTCCATCCGCATGACCGCAACCAAGCCGACTGGCGAGACCCCGTTCTTTCTGGTTTATGGAGCTGAAGTTGTTCTCCCTCACGAGGTCAGGCGTCTTTCCGCACGGGTCCTGGCGTTCGACGAGGCGCAACAGGACACCATGCGGGGGACAGATCTCGTGCTGGGGGAGGAGCGTCGCCGAGAAGCCATGCTACGAGTAGCAAGGTACCAACAAGCACTGCGATGATACCACTGCCGCAACATCCGCCCCGGGACTCTTGAGGTAGGGCACCTCGTTCTCAGACGGGTTCTCTCCAAGGAGGGGCTGCATAAGCTCTCTCCCATGTGGGAGGGCCCATTCAAGGTTGTTCATGTTTCCAGGCTCGGCTCCGCGCGCTTGGAGACCCAAGAGGGGGTGCCCGTACAGAACGCGTGGAACATTCAACATCTCCAAAGATTTTACCCCTGAAAAAGGCCCGGTGCCTGTGAAGAAGGTGAATGCCTGTGAAGTTGCTGTGTTTTGGAAAAGGCCCGGTGCCTCTGAAGAAGGTGAATGCCTGTGAAGTTGCTGCATTTTTGAAAAGGCCCGGTGCCTGTGAAGAAGGCGAATGCCTGTGAAGTTGCTGCATTTTGGAAAAGGCCCGGTGCCTGTGAAGAAGGCGAATCCTGTGAAGTTGCTGCGTTTTGGAAAAGGCCCGGTACCTGTGAAGAAGGCGAATGCCTATGAAGTTGCTGTGTTTTGGAAAAGGCTCGGTGCCTGTGAAGAAGGCGAATGCCTGTGAAGTTGCTGCGTTTTGGAAAAGGCCTGGTGCCTGTGAAGTTGCTGTGTTTTGGAAAAGGCCCGGTGCCTGTGAAGAAGGCGAATGCCTGTGAAGTTGCTACGTTTGGGAAAAGGCCCGATGCCTGTGAAGAAGGCAAACACCTGTGAAGCTCGCCGCCCGTGACACTCTCACGTAATAATGAGTGGGGTTGTACACGCCCCGGAGTCTCCGGAGTGCCGCCCTCGGGCCTCGGGGGCTCCCGCCCACGCCCAGTGGCAGCACTTAGCTCCTAGCTGGTGAGAAGACGTCGAAGACTAGATTAGGTGTCGGACGCGGCTTCTTTCATTTGCTTTCCGCAGTTGGTTTGTTTGTTTCTATTTGAAGTTTTATTGAAGCTGTTACCGTTTCTAGCTCACGACCATTCGTCCATTTCACTTGTTTGTTTCTTTTTCTCTCGCACAAAGTCTCATGAGGGAGGAACATGGGCACCCTCGCGAGTGTTTTCTGCCCCCATGATTTGGAACTTCCCTATCCGAGTCCGCTGCGGGAGCACCCCTCCCAGTCCGTGCACCACGGGCATCGCGACACGATCACGGGGCTTGGGTTGGTCGTCCCCGCTACCAAGGCTGGAGACTACCCCTACTGACTAACCCCTGGAGGACACAAGGCGCACGATGAGGCCCTAGCCTCAGGAGGCGAGGACCGCGATGAGCATCCCCCCAAGCTAAGTAATGTCCACACATAAACACGCAGAACGAAAACATAGCGCAAAAACAGTAGAAACAGCGCCCTAATTAAACAGCAACAGTTCAACACGCCCCCGTGGGGCACCAGACTACCTTATTTTTGCGCAGGGACTTGTCAAGTCGTGCAGTTGCCGAGGCGTCATGGGGAAGCAGGGACGCCTGAGGGAGTCTTAGATTAGGGGGTGTCCGGATGGCCAGACTATGACCTTTGGCCGGACTCTCGGACTATTAAGATACAAGATTGAAGACTCCGTCCCGTGTCCGGATGGGACTTTCCTTGGCGTGGAAGGCAAGCTTGGCGATACGATATGAAGATCTCCTCCCATTGTAACCGACTCTGTGTAACCCTAGCCCTCTTCGGTGTCTATATAAACCGGAGAGTTTTAGTCCGTAGGACGGACAACAATCATACCATAGGCTAGCTTCTAGGGTATAGCCTCTTTGATCTCGTGGTAGATCCACTCTTGTACTACCCATATCATCAATATTAATCAAGCAGGAGTAGGGTTTTACCTCCATCGAGAGGGCCCGAACCTAGGTAAAAACATCGTGTCCCTTTTCTCCTGTTACCATCCGCCTAGACGCACAGTTCGGGACCCCCTACCTGAGATCCGCCGGTTTTGACACCGACATTGGTGCTTTCATTGAGAGTTCCTCTGTGTCGTCACCGTTAGGAAGGATGCCGCACCCCGTCTTTAAAGACGGCGCTGTTGCTAAAGGAGCTTTGGCTGTCGGCCAAACTCTCCGGCTAGGCAGTTTTTTGATGACCGCCTGTTCGGCCGCCACGCCGATGATGACCTCTCGGGCCATCGAAAGCAACCTCCACATCACCTCGGAACTTGCCGAGCAGTTAGATTCGATGGAGCTCTCTTCCCTAAATGAGCTCTTGGATCGCATTGCCACCCTGTGAGTCGCTACAGATTACGGCCAGATTGGGCTTAAACCCGATCAGAGAGAGATCGACTCTCCCCAGGTCACCCACCATGTTGAAGTGGTGGAAGAACAATGCGGCGAATCTTCGCCCATCCTAAGTACCAGATGTGTCCGAATTCCTGACCCCTCCAAGCCGGACACCCGCGGAGGGGAGGATGTTGCCCAAGCCCTGAACCTAAAGTCAGGCAGCAGGCCTGATTCATTGAATAACGTCCAAGAAAACAAGCTTCCGAATTCGGAAATTTCTTGGCCCCTGAATCTTATGTCGGGCGAGGTTCTGGATTTAAATCCACCCGCCCACCCAAATATAAGGGATCTATACCAAATACGGCAAGAGCCCGGGGAAACAGTACACCACTACTGGGCTAGATTCCTCCTGGTTATGAACAGGATAAAGGACTGCCGTGAGAAAGACGCAATTTCATTCTTCTGTAACAACTGCACGGACGTCAGAATCCTCAACGCCATAAGTCGCCGCGAAATTACACGCTTCGCCGACTTGACATCCATAGTACGAAAGTCCTGTGCGACAGAAAGCGTTCGAAAAACCGAAACTAAATTCTGGGACAATCCGGCCCTGAATACAATACCAGTCCGAAACAAAAGGGCGCATTATCGCCAGGCACCTGAGCCAAACAGAAAAAAACAAAAACCCTCTACAGGGTATGGGACCGTACTGGAGGGATGGCTGAATGGACCCTGTAAAATTCATAGTTCAGGGGAAGTCACACCAACTCACGGCCTTAGAGCATGTTGGATACTCCGGCAGGTGGCCAGAAGTGGCGAGGACCTTCTAACTCCAGAATCCGCAGAGCACCACCCCAGAAACACCAGTACGGTGTCGACAGTCTTCGAGACTTTTGCATCAAACAATGCGAGGAAACGAACGCTCCGCAGCCTTACCGAAGTCTACCAAGTAGCAACAATAAACCCATGGAGTGACACGGCTATTACCTTTAATGCCAGTGACGAACCTAAATTCCGGACAGCCCGAGCACCAGCCGCATTGGTCCTCAGTCCGATAGTGGACGGCTTCCGACTTACAAAGATACTCATGGACGGCGGCAGCGGACTTAACCTCATATACGAGGAAACCCTACGAAAAATGGAAATAGACTGGCGCCGCATTGAGCGAAGCAGCACAACCTTTAGAGGAATAATACCAAGCCGGGAAGCGTGCTGTTCAAGGAAAATCACACTAGATGTGGTGTTCGGCACGCCGGATAATTACATATCCGAGGAGGTCACATTTCAAGTGGCCACGTTGAGCAGTGGATACCACGCTCTGTTAGGGCGAGAAGCATTCACAATTTTTCAAGCTATACCCCATTACGGGTACATGAAGCTCAAAATGCCCGGACCCAACGGAATCATCACTCTTGCTAGTGATCCGGACAGAGCGCTCCGCGCCGAAAACAAGACAGCCACACTAGCCCTGGAGGCTTTATCCGAAGCCCTAGTGGCCAAGGAACTAACTGCATTGCGCTCCACGGTGGACAGGGACGATGTGATACTAGATAAGAGATACAAGTCCACCTCTTTTAAACCAGCGGACGAAATAGTCAAATTCCAAGTCCATCCAACGGACCCCACAAAAACGGCCTCCATCGGGGCACAACTAAAACCCGATGTAGACGCCGCACCCAGAGAATTCCTGCGAGAAAATTGGGACATTTTCGCCTGGCACCCTTCAGACATGCCAGGAATCCCATGCAGGCTGGCCGAGCACAGCCTGAACATCCTAAAAGGGTTCAAGCCCGTTAAGCAGACTCTTCGGCGTTTCTCCGAACCCAAGAGACAAGCCATGGGAGAGGAGCTAGCAAAACTACTGGAAGCCGGATTCATCAGAGATATAAAACATCTGGACTGGCTAGCAAACCTGGTGATGGTACCAAAGAAGGACACATCCTGGCGCCTATGCGTCGATTTCAAAGACCTAAATAAGGCCTGCCCAAAGGATCCCTTCCCCCTCCCCCGAATTGATCAAATCATCGACGCCACTGGAGGACACGATTCATTGTGTTTCCTCGACGCATACTCTGGCTACCACCAAATCAAGATGGCAGAGTCAGACCAAGCCGCAACGGCATTCATCACCCCATACGGCCCATTCTTCTTCAACACGATGCCCTTCGGGCTCAAAAACGTCAGCGCAACATATCAGCGCATGATTCAGACATGTGTGGCCAACCAGATCGGCAAAACAGTTGAAGCGTACATAGATGACGTGGTCGTCAAAACCAAACACGTCGATACTCTAGTAGACGACTTGAGGCTCACATTCGACAATCTCCGAGCATATGACATTAACCTCAACCCAGAGAAATGCGTTTTCGGTGTACTAGCCGGAAAGCTCTTGGGCTTCATTGTATCCGGTAGAGGAATTGAAGCAAACCCAGCCAAGATCCGAGCTCTGTCACAGTTGGATATCCCAAAAGACCTCAAACAAATACAAAAATTGACTGAATGCGTGGCGGCTCTAAGCCGCTTTATCTCCTGCTTAGGAGAAAAGGCATTACCCCTTTATCGCCTCCTGCGACGCACCGAACACTTCGAGTGGATGGATGCCGCTACGGCCGGACTCGACGAAATGAAAGCCATATTGGCAACAAATCCGGTCCTGGCCGTGCCCAACACGGGCGAACCAATGCTATTACACATCGCAGCAACCCATCAAGTTGTAAGGGCGGTGCTCGTTGTCGAACGACAAACGGACGGACACAAGTTCCCTCTCCAAAAACCAGTTTACTACGTGTCCACTGTCCTAACCCCATGCAAGTCACGGTACCCACATTATCAAAAGATAGCATACACAGTGTTCATGGCATCCCGGAAGCTGCGACACTATTTCCAAGAGTGTTCAATAATAGTATCCCCCGAAGTACCTCTTAATGACATTATAAACAACCGCAACGCAACAGGCCGGATTGCCAAATGGGCCATTGAGCTCCTCCCGTTCGACAAAACTTACAAGCCACGGCGAGCTATTAAGTCGCAGGTTTTGGCCGACTTCATCGCCGAATGGACTGAAGCCGAGCTCCCTAAAGAGTACGACGCATATTCCAACTGGATCATGCACTTCGACGACTCCAAAATGTTGGCTGGCCTGGGGGCTGGCGTCGTTCTGACGTCCCCAACGGTCTTCAGATAATGTACACGGACTCCAATAATACGGCCGAATACGAGGCCCTTCTACACGGTCTCCGGATGGCAGTCTCCATGGGCATTCAGCGCCTAGAGGTCCGCGGGGATTCAAACCTCGCGATATCCCAAATAAATGGAGACTTTGATGCCAAAGATCCAAAAATGGCAGCTTATCGCAACGCCGTCTTAAAGATGTCAGCCCGGTTTGAGGGGCTCGAATTTCACCAAATAGCCCGAGAAAATAACCAGGCAGCAGACGTGTTGGCACGCATTGGCGCAAAGCGCGATGCCGTCCCTCCCAACATCTTCCTAGAGAGGTTATTCAAGCCATCTGTATCATGGGAGGGAGAGTCCGGAAACAATAGCCCGGACACAACCACACTGCCCCTCACCGAACATTCTGACACAGTTGGTGACTCCGCCAACGAAACAACACCGTCAGCCCACACAATAATGGCAGTCATTGCCCCATGGATAGAACCATTCCTAGCCTACCTAACTACGCAGGAACTTCCCGAGGAACAAAACGAGGCCCGCTGCATAGTGTGGCGATCTAAAGCCTATAAAGTCCACGAGGGAGAGCTTTATAAGAAAAGCACAACCGGAGTCCTTCAAAGGTGTATCTCCGAAGAGGAAGGGCAAAACCTTCTGGCAGAAATTCATGCCGGACTCGGCGGGCACCACGCCGCAGCCCGGGCCTTTGTAAGTAAGGCCTTCCGTACCGGATTTTTTTGGCCGACGGCCCGGGCAGACGCTCAGGACTTAGTGCAGCGATGCGTCGGTTGCCAATTATTCTCTAACCAAAGCCACATGCCGCCTACCGCCCTACAAACCATACCCATTACCTGGCCTTTTGACATGGTTGGACCCCTCAAAGGAGGAACCCACAAGCAAAAATATCTACTGGTCATGGTGGACAAATTCACCAAATGGATAGAGGCCAAGCCTGTAAAGACGGCCGAATCCGGACCGGTGATAGACTTCATATCCGGGGTCGTACACCGTTACGGCGTCCCCCACAGCATCATAACTGACAACGGCACAAACTTCACGGCCGACGAAGTTAAACTCTGGTGCAAGAACCACTACTAGGGAAAAGCCTATACAAAGAATCTTACCAGCAGCGCTCCCTAAAATACCACGCTACTGCTATTTAGCAGCAACGCGTGTTAGAGAAATGCGCTGCTAACAGGAAAATAGCATTAGCGCGTCCACCGCAAACTGCGCTGCTGCTATAATTGCCATGACCTCGGCCCCCCGCTAGTTATAGCAGTAGCGCACTTTATTGAACAGCGCTACTGCTATAGAAGTTAGCAGCAGCGCACTTATGGGAAAACCGCTACTGCTAAGATCAGCCCACAAGTTTAGTCCCACCTCGCTCCGTGAACAGGGTGTTTACCACCTTAAATATGTTATTTCTGAAACTACCACAACCAGTTGGTCTTCACTGAACTCTATGTGTAAAATTTGTGGCCGCAATATGAGTCCTCTCCGGTTCCTACCGGATAGGACTCATATTGACAATTCAGATTGTACACAAAAAGATCATTGATGGCCAATGTATTTTTGCATTGACGTATTTTTTGTATAGTTACACTTAGCAGTAGCGGTTTATGTGCAACGCGCTACTGCTATTCTGATTATCTGTAGCGCGTTTCGGCAAACGCGCTACAACTATCCCTACCTTATCCCCACGCACACGACCGGCGCCCTCACTCACACTCTCACTCTCGCCCCCCGTGCCGATAACCGTCGTCGTGCGTCGCCGCCGCCGCCGCCTTCGTCCGTCCGCCGCCGAGGTACTCCCCTCCTTCCGTCCCTCCTCCCTCCTCCTCGCACATCCTCCCTCCGCCTGCGGCCGCCCCTCCCTCCTCCGCCGCCGCCCTCCTCCCTCCGCCTGCGGCCGCCCTCTCCCTCCTCCACCGGCAGCCCTCCTCCCACCGCCCTCGACCTCGCCGCCCCTAGCTACCTCTCCGTCGCCCCCACCCCCTGCCACTAGTTAGTACTAGATTTAGTAGTTGTAGATGTTAATTTAGGGTTCATAGCTAGTACTAGATGTTAATTTAGTTAGTACTAGATTTTTAGTAGTAGTAGATGTTAATTTAGGGTTCATAACTAGTTTAGTAAGTAAATTAATAAACTAGTTGAAGTAGTTGAATTAATAGAACTAATGTATTTTAGTAAGATAATTAATATAACTAGTTGAACTACTTTATTTTTAGAAAGAACTAGTTTTTTTCTATTTATAGTAAGTTTATATTTAGTAAGAACTAGTTGAATTAATAAAACTAGTTGAACATGTCATATTTGTTGTTATTTTTTAGTTTAAGCAATTATTCGGGATGTATTAGTGATAACTTATATGGTTTCAGGTGACCACCGTCGTCCCCGTCACCGACCCCCTCCGACATCCCCGCCGTCGTCCCCGTCACCGACCCCCTCCGACATCCCCGCCGTCGTCCCATTCACCGACCCCCTCCGACATCGAGGTGAGACCAGCCAAATATCCTTGTATATCTTGTGTTGTTGCTCAAATAGGATATGTGGTTGCCCAAGTGGCCCTTCATGTTCAGTTTACATCTTCGAGTGGCCTATGTTTTGCCGGAGTGTTGATTAATTTCCGTTCCGGTAAATTTCAGGCGCTCGATATGTCCTTTTTTAGCAAAGGTCATGCCGGATTTTTTTGTGAATTCTGGCATGACTTGTGCTAGAATATGTACAAGTTTAATCTTTGAATTATGAACATAGGAAATGTCGTACTCGGGCGACGACAGTCTCCCGGGGGAGTGTAGCTGGTGCCATGATGATCGAGGTATGTGCGACAGGTTCGTTCGGCTGGACAAAGATCGGCGCTTCACCATTAAGCTCGAGGAGACCTTCGATTGTGAAACGGTACGCAACAACGACAAGTGTTTTTTTTCGTAATTAAGCATGACTTCAACTATTTCAACATCTAATTTTCATATTTTACAATTCGACTAGCTTATCCCATGCCATGCAAGACACTATGTCTTGGAGAGGATGGGTTTTGAAGACCATGAAAATTTCGAAACAAAGAAAATACACCTAAGGACCCATCATGATATGGATTTTGAAGTAAATCTATGCAATGCTCAGAGCGTAACCCATTTTGGTTGCCAAAATTGGGAAGCACTTTGCAAAATGTATGGTTTTTATGAGGGTATGATTGTCACCATGGATCTTGGTGATCCTGACATCGAGCAAGACAATATGGACACTTGGGTCCTTGTTGATACGCTTCTGATTGTACCACTATGTGAGTTTCTCAAACATAGTTATTAACTTATTTATATTGTTTATTTCAAAATAGTTGATAGCTTATTTCCATTGACAGCTTATTTTGATTCTTCAAAAACTGTGCGGAAGATGGTAGATAAAACCCACTACACCGATGGCACCGAGTTAACGTATAAGGGGGAAAATCATCTGATCGCATTTTGTACTCTTCTTGAGAATTACAATAACTATTATCGAACTCCTCCAAATTATGGTGAATACGTGCCACTAGTGCATGTGTTGAACCACGGTAACTTCTCTGGAGATACCCTGGTAAGATTTCTTACTATTACGACATCCGTGCATATTTTGCATACTTCTAAAACTAGTACATCATTGCTAACTACGAAGTTATTATTATGTTTTTCAACAGAAACTCCCGATGGATTGTGTGCCTCATCTGATGTCTCTGCATGGTCGCCTCTCAGTTCTGAACATACTGCCAGGTAAATCTACGGAGCTCACTTGTGCATATCGGATTTCTAAAACCCGTGAACACATGTTCATCAAAGAATGGAAGAAATGTATGGACATTCGGAAGGAGGTTCTTGTAAGTAACATTCAGCGAAAGGCAAGAATTGGAGACAGGCTAATCTCCATTCTCCATAATTGAGAGTCAGGGGCTATCTTGTTTTTTGCTATTTTACCTTAGAAAATGTAGTAGGTCTTAATCGAATGTAATAGGTCCTATGAGGTACAATATGTTTATTATGTGGTAATGTGTTAGAGTTGATAATGATGATCTTGAGGAGGTGTTATGTGATGTCAATGATGAAAACGATGATCTTGAGGAGGTGTTATATGACAACGATGTATTATGATGATAAGTTGTTAATGATATGATGATGATGATGATGATGATATTATTATATCATTGGGTGAAAGAACCGCGGGTTAGTTTCAAGTGGATGGACATCCACTTGAAACTAGTCCACGGTTCTTTCATCCCATGATGTAATAACTCATTATTATGTAAAAACAATCTCTAAATTCCTGTTGTATGAAAACTTGTGTAAAGGTGTATGAATACAACATGAAATAAAAAAGAAATAAAATACTAAATAATAGTAGTAGCGTGTGAGAGGGGAAGCGCTACTACTAACTACCAGTAGCGCTTTTATGAAGGAGTGCTACTACTAAGTCAAGTTACCAGTAGCGTGGGTCTAGGCGCGCTATTGCTAAGCATTAGCTGTAGCGCCTTATCAGTAGCGCTCCTCCCCGTGTTACTGCTAGGCTTTTCCCTAGTAGTGAACATGGGCATTAAGCTCGACTACGCTTCAGTCCATCACCCTCAAACCAATGGTCATGTCGAGCGAGCCAACGGTCTCATTATGAGCGGCATCAAACCCAGACTAGTGCGATCCCTCAAGGAATCTAACACGCACTGGGTAGAGGAGCTTGACTCCGTACTCTGGGGGCTGCGGACCACGCCGAATCGCACTACCAGATTCACACCAATTTTTATGGTATACGGCACAGAGGCAGTCCTGCCCTGCGACATAATTCATGACTCACCTCGCGTGCGCATGTACGAAGAAAGAGAAGCCGAGCTCGATCGGCAGGACAGCTTGGACGCATTGGAGGAGGAGCGCAACGTGACAAAAGATCGTTCCGCATTCTATCAACAGCAGGCTCGAAGATATCAAAGCAGAGAAGTACGGGCCAAAACTTATAACATTGGCGAACTAGTTCTACGCCTGTCGGACAAGAAAAAGGACAAACTAAAGCCCAAATGGGAGGGTCCCTTCATAATCGACCAAGTACTGACTGGTGGAGCGTACCGTCTGCGAAACGCATCGGACAACCGACTCGAGCCAAACCCATGGAACGCAGCACGCCTACGAAGATCCTATGCCTAGCGCCAGACTCCGTGTTCGTCTCCTTCCTCTGTCCCTTTTTTTATTTTTATTTTCCACATTAGCTGTCTGGCGTTTCTCTCCTTCTCTCTACCTTTTTTCTCCCAAGCCCTTAGGGGCTTGCTTGCGCGTTGTTCGCACATACTTGATGCGCCACCCGCGCTCATCATACCTGGGGGCTTCTTTATCAGAAGTTTATATAAACGGGCCTCATGCCCAAAACATGTGTGACACTTCCGCATGAACCTTTTATACACCACTATATGCATCGATATGACTTAAGTTTTGGCCAAGGTGGGTTGCCTGGCTCCTGTGCTTACCCCTACGTTCTCGTTCGTTCGGCTAGGTGGTAAAGGGAGCACCTCTGTGATTGTTACTGCCGGGTCAGCCGGATATGTACCTCAGACTGGGTGAAGCCGAAAGATAGCATTCTTAAGGGAATATTTGGTCGGTGAACTAAAAGATGATTTTTCTTGTTTATCTATCTTCCCCCAAATGCTTTTCTGCTCTTTTTAGCAGTTCGGACATGCACTTTAGGGCATGCCCCCCAGGGAAAGGAACCTCTAACGGAACTATTCTCCCTGGAAGATGTTTCTTACTAACCATGTAATATAACATAACTAGTTGGGCACTTGTATGCTAAAGCAATTATGACCCCTACGCCTTGTCTCCATGCATGCCCCGGTTCTTACATAATCGAGAGGGTATTCGGACAAACTCCGGACTATAGGGTCCAGAGGTCGAAGCGAAAAGGTCCGCAATGACAAACGATCTACAATCCGGCTAGAAGGCATTTTTTCATGTCATTTTAAATTACAGAGTCAATCCAACTCGGTATATTCTTCTTCAATACCATCCAACAGGCGGTCTAATTTACAGTCCTATTGACAATACTTTGCAGCCAACTCTACCTAGCCATATACTAAGCTGACAAGGATCTCCTTTCTGTCAGGACCCATAGGGCCGACCTCGGCCATGTGGTTCGGGTCAGCCTTCGTGTACCGAGTCTTCACCATGGCCCAGGCCTCCCTGGCACCTTGACGGCAGGCCGATATCTTCCACAACCAGAAGCACTGCCGCACTCCCTCTGGCTTCTTTGCAAGCTCCCCAAGGCCTTCGGGCACGGAGAGGGATGACCACATAGCCTGGACGACGCCCTGCATTGCCTGCCGAACTCGTTTGTGAAGTTGCAACAGGTCGAGAAGAAGGTCCCTCGTTGAACCGGGCATTTCCTCCGCAGCGACCTGTCAGCAGACCTACAGACATAGCTCTGTCAATCGACTTCCTCGCCGAATTCTTTTTTCGAAGATTTGTTCAAGCACTTACTAAAAATGTCGCGTCGAAGTCGCCGATTCTCCTTTACAGAAGTAGACAGCTGAATATGAACATCCTTTGGTTCCTCGCCCAACTGGGTATTGGCGTCTTGAAGTTTGTTCTTCTCTTGCCTCACCCTCGTCAGCATATTCTCGCCAGCCTTTAGTTGGCATAGGAGTTCTTGCTTGTTCGGATTTACTCCGGCCCCATCTGCACTATTATTGTCAGGGTTGCACACATGCCGCACTTCACAACGGAATTATCTTTCGAAGCATATATTACCTGAGGGGGTCCCCTTGGCATTATCTGAAGCGGCCAGTGCGGCCTCGAGTTGGGCCTTGCACTCTTCAAGCTCCTGGGACAGTTGCGTGTTCTTCTTTGTAAGACCCTGCATAGCATATGATCCTTAAAATAGTTATCTTAACTGTTTCAAGTCTCGGGGGCTACTGACATATATAACCTTCAATTTTACTCACCTGTATGTCTTTTACATACTGCTATGTGGCTCTGGCTAGACCATCTTGAGCGGCACGGAGGTACGCATCTCCTGTATTAAAGGCGTCAAACGCCTCTGGGGAAAAACATGCGTCACGAAGAACAGTCCGGCGACGCCTATGGTTCGTGGCACTCTCCACCTCTAAATTGGTGGCAGATAGCCCGTCTGCGTCCTCTGTCGGAGGAACGCCCGAGGCGCGCCCCGTGTCCGCCTCCGCTTCCGGACACGGCCTTGAACCTTGGCCGGTGGATATAGTCCGGCGGGCTCTCTTCTTTCTAAGAAGAGCATGAACGTTAGTATGACTTGAGGGCATAAACCCTAGGCGTTAAATTTGCACGCCGTACCATTGCGCCGGAATCTCGATCTGGTCCGCACTTCTTTTTGGCCCGCCTGGCTCCAGCGGCCCTTGTTGGCCGCCCACCACGGGCCCGGCCTTCCGCCTCAAGGATTTACCTTGCGAAACGAAACACTATTAGTTCACGGCATTCAAGATAAAGCATGGATAGATCTCCTTGAAAGTACTGGGACTTCGGTCTCGATTACCTTTGAGGCTGGAAGTAGTCCGGGATAGTCGGCGTAATGGCCACTAAGGTGTTGTCCTTACTCAATTGATGAAACACCCCATCAATTAACTCCACACATAAGTCCGGGTCCTCTTGGGAGTCCGGATCGAGGGACCGTTCCGGGTCCTCGAGTTGTGGAGGAGGGTTGTTTATCTCCTTCACAGTCTGGCGCAGCTCCTGCGTTAACATTGCTAGACTAAGTACTCAATTATGGGAATTTCGAAAGCGGGTAGGCAAGTGAAAATGTTTGCTCACCCAGCTTGGAGGACTTTACATGGAGAATCTGCCCCGTGGGTTGACCCAGAGGAATTCCTCTTCTTCTCCCTTGTACAAAGCAGATAAGATCTTCGTTAGAGTGGCAGCCGAATTCGGCCCCTTGCGACCGCACCGGGTGGCGTCATCCTCCCCGTTGAAATCCCACATGGGGTGGCCTCTGTACTGAAGCGGCTGCACCCCCCGCGTAATGCATGTGGCCATGACCTCGATCATGGTCAATCCGGAATGAGCCAGCAATCTTATCCGGCTCATCAGGTAAAGGACGTCCCTATCAGTTTCCCTCTGAGGGTTTCGTGGACGACAGCTCAGGCGTTTCTTTAATGGAGCATTATTAAACTCAGGAAGGTCGATCCGAACAGGCTCCGGCAGGGGGACGTCGTCCATATAAAACCATTCCGAAGGCCAGTCCTCGGACGCCTTCTTTGGGGTACCGGATAGATATCTGGTCCCGGCGATGCGCCATAGTTCGGCTCCGCCCACTTGATAAATTGACCCCTCCTGAGAACGGGGCACGAGGCAGAACAATCTCTTCCACAGCGCGAAATGGGCCTCACCGCCCAAAAACAGCTCGCAGAGGGCCACGGAGCCTGCAATATGCAGAATGGAGGCGGGCGTGAGGTTGTGTAGCTGGAGGCCGTAGAACTCCAGCAACCCTCGGAGAAACGGATGGATTGGAAATCCGAGTCCTCTTATTAAATAAGGGACTAGGCATACCCCCTCTCCTTGAGAGGGATTGGGGACGCTCTCCGCCTGCTCTCCGCTTGCTCTCCGCCGCTATAGGTGGCAATCCCGGCTCGAACTGGGATCATATATGCTGGGGGGAGGAGCCCCTTGGACTGAAGCACTACTAGCTTGCTATGCGGGACGGAACACCGCTCCCAATCTCCAGACCGAGGGCTGGAGAGGCGAGAGGAGGAGCTGCTCCGACCGGCCATGGTGGAATGGATCTCTGTCGAAAGCGCTCTGATGGATACTCGCGGAGGAAAGGTGGTGTGAATTGGATCTGAATCCCCGTCTCTTTTATGGGCGGCTCATTGATGCAACTGGGGGGGTAAATGAAAAAACCCCTGGCTTTTCGCATTCATTTGACACGTGGAAGATGGTCATTATTGGGCACAGAAGTTGAGGAGTACAGCATGCACTGGAAGCCAGACACTATTCAACAGGTACATGGGATTTGGAGAAGAACCCGCCTTGCAATGCCGAAGAAAAACTTGCGTGCCGGACTTATCGTCATTGAAGCCTAGTTCGGGGGCTACAGAGGGAGTCCTGGATTAGGGGGTGTCCGGATGGCCGGACTATGACCTTTGGCCGGACTCCCGGACTATGAAGATACAAGATTGAAGACTCCGTCCCGTGTCCGGATGGGACTTTCCTTGGCGTGGAAGGCAAGCTTGGCGATACGATATGAAGATCTCCTCCCATTGTAACCGACTCTGTGTAACCCTAGACCTCTCCGGTGTCTATATAAACCGGAGAGTTTTAGTCCGTAGGACGGACAACAATCATACCATAGGCTAGCTTCTAGGGTTTAGCCTCTCTGATCTCGTGGTAGATCCACTCTTGTACTACCCATATCATCAATATTAATCAAGCAGGAGTAGGGTTTTACCTCCATCGAGAGGGCCCGAACCTGGGTTAAAACATCGTGTCCCTTGTCTCCTGTTACCATCCGCCTAGACGCACAGTTCGGGAACCCCTACCCGAGATCCGCCGGCTTTGACACCGACAACGCCCACATCCAATCAACCGCCACGTGGTGCCCAAGGCAGCAGGCTGTTGGGACCCGCAGCGCTTCGCACTTGCCCCTTCGCTTCTCTGCTAAGACAAGTTCGGGCGCACCTTGGGCCCGGGGGCTACTGTCAGCGTTCTGGGAACGGGGATACCGAGACTTGCCTGCCTGCGGCCTGCAGCGTGGCTCAAGGAGTGGCCTAGTACGGCCCATCTTCATCAACACAAGCTCAAGACCCTCGCGAGGGGCCAAGCCTCGCGGGGCGGACGACAGGAAGCTTCCTCAGGCACTTCCTCGTCAGGCTGGCTCACGAGGAGGCGGAAAGATCAAGGCGGGGTACCTCACGAGTTGCCTGTGACGCAAGCCATGACGACCGAAGCCAGGCAGGCGCCAGGCGAGCGCCGGCCTGCGCAGAGTCCTTGTTTCCTCTTTGGTGCAAAGGGGGCAAGCGCAGGCAAGGCTATCAAGCAGAGGCAACCATTTCGGTGCAACAAGACTAGGACCAGCAGAATGGCAGGATGGAGGTCATCGTGGAGCCCAAGCCGGCGTCATCGTCAGAGTCTTTGGCAGGTGAGGACCAACTTTAGTCAGGATAAGTGTACTAGATGTTCCCCTTCAAAATGGCCAATTGTTGGCGCCCTTCCCGCTCAATATTTGGGAAGAGGACCAAGGCCTAGCTCTATAAATAGAGCTAGCCACTGCAGTATAGAGGCATCAGATCCTGAGTGGGGAGAGACCGATCGAGCCTTAGCTAGAACCACCAACACAAGAACTCATCCCCTCGCGAGGCAGTACTTCCTTTGTATTGTTCATCAGCCCCTGAGACAATCCACCACACCACAAACTAGGGTAGGGTATTACACCACAATGGTGGCCCGAACTAGTATAAACTCGTGTCCCTTGTGTTGTTCTTCGTGTAGCTTAGATCCCTTGCGAGGTGACGAGACGTGAGTAGGTAGGAGGTGTGATCTCCATGTGCACCCCAGAGTTCGAACCTTGAGGGTCTGGCAGAACCCGAAATCCGACAGTCATTCACATGGTTAGTCATAAACTCCTACATAAACTTGTACATCGCTGAATATGATATGTTTGATTCCTTGCAATAGTTTTGAGATATAAAGATGGTGATATTAGAGTCATGCTAGTGGGTAGTTGTGGATTGTAGAAACACTTGTGTTGAGGTTTGCAAGTCCCATAGCATGCACGTATGGTAACCGTTGTGTGAAAAAATTTAAGCATGGGGTGTTTCTTTGATTGTCTTCCTTATGAGTGGCGGTCGGGGACGAGCGATGGTCTTTTCCTATCAATATATCCCCCTAGGGGTATGCATAGTAGTACTTTGCTTCGAGGGCTAATAAACTTTTGCAATAAGTATATGAGTTATTTATGACTAATGTGAGTCCATCGATTATACGCACTTTTACCTTTCCATCATTGCTACCCTCTTCGGTACCGTGCATTGCCCTTTCTCACCTCGAGAGTTGGTGCAAACTTCGCCAGTACATCCAAACCCCGTGATACGATACGCTCTATCACACATAAGCCTCCTTATATCTTCCTTAAAACAGCTACCATACCTACCTATTATGGCATTTCCATAGCCATTCCGAGATATATTGCCATGCAACTTCCATCATCATCATATACATGACTTGAGCATTCATTTTCATATTGCCTTGCATGATCGTAAGATAGCTAGCATGATGTTTTCATGCCTTGTCCGCGTTTTGATGTAATTGCTACACTAGATCATTGCACATCCTGGTACACCGCCGGAGGCATTCATATAGAGTCATATCTTTGTTCTAGTATCGAGTTGTAATATTGAGTTGTAAGTAAATAAAGTGTGATGATCATCATTATAGAGCATTGCCCCATAAAAAATAGAAGAGAGGCCAAAGAAGCCTAAATAGAAAAAAGGGGGGCCAAAGAAGCCCACCAAAAAGAAGGGGCAATGTTACTATCCTTTTACCACACTTGTGCTTCAGAGTAGCACCATGTTCTTCATATAGAGAGTCTCCTATGTTATCACTTTCATATACTAGTGGGAATTTTCATTATAGAACTTGGCTTGTATATTCCAACGATGGCCTTCCTCAAATGCCCTAGGTCTTCATGAGCAAGCAATTTGGATGCACACCCACTTAGTTTCTTTTGTTGAGCTTTCATACACTTATAGCTCTTAGTGCATCCGTTGCATGGCAATCTCTACTCCTCGCATTGACATCAATTGATGGGCATCTCCATAGCCCATTGATTAGCCGCGTTGATGTGAGACTTTCTCCCTTTTTGTCTTCTCCACTTAAACCTCCACCATCATATTCTATTCCACCTATCACTACAAAAAAAAGACACATCCGTGACATTTTCGGCCGAATGAAAAAAAAATTTGTCATACATATGACACTTCTTTGACGATAATTGTGACAAAACACGGTATCATCATAGATGTGGTGGGCTCCTACTTCTATGACAAAAAATCATGACAGAAAATGGGCTTTTCGTCCTGGGCAGGCCGGAGACGCAGCCGCATGACATTCTTTGGGCCGTCCATGACGGAAAAAACCATGGTAGAAGCGAGGGCAAGGAAAATTTTGGGGAGTTGCCGGTTACGGTGGGAGGTCGGGGGCCGAGCGATGCGCGTTTCTCTCATACACGTACGCGCGTGTGTGCGAGGCGTTGGCTCTAACTGAACCCGAGCGAGGCGTTGGGCTCTAACTGAACCCGAGCGATTGCACTACAGGCTACACGTTACTGAACCCGAGCGATCGATCGATGGCTGTAAACTGAACCCGATCGAGCAATTCCTTCGCTACTGCTGCTAACTGAAGCCGATCGATGCTGCCTCTGGGATGAATAATGAGCGTAGCGGGGGGGTCTCGATGAACAGTGAGCGGTGGCGTTGCCTCTGGATGAATAGGACCCCGTGGTGTGGAGGGCTAGATGAACAGTAGACTGTGGAGGGCTGGATCAACAGTAGACAGTGGAGGGGTGGTTGAACAGTAGACAGTGGAGTAGCGCATGGTGGAGGCTGGATGAACAGGAGCCCGTGGAGGCTGAAGGAGGTCGACGGTAGCCCGTGGAGGCTGGAGGAGGTCGACGGTGGAGATGAACAGTATCCTGTGGAGTCCCGTTTTGCGGTACGCCACACCCCTCCCGATGAACAGGACCCCCGTTTCGACCGTAGGAGGTCCGTTACGTCCGTTTCACGGTACGCCAGACCCCTCCCGATCAACAGGACCCCCATTTCGACCGTAGGAGGTCTGTTTCGTCCGTTTTGCGGTACGCCACACCCCTCCAAATCAATAGGACCCCCGTTTTGACCGTAGGAGGTC